>NW_025953641.1:0-112183 GCF_022495145.1 Xylaria bambusicola | reverse complement strand
TATTTTTTTTATTATTATTATTATTTTATTTAAGGTTAATAAAAAGCTTAAACCTTAAATATAATATTAAATTTATAATAAAGTAATTATTATATATTTATTATTAATAATTAACTTAAAAATAAAAATAAAAGCTAAAAAAATTAAAAAATAAATAATTAATATTAAAAGCCTTTTAATAAAAATATAAAATTTATAATAATGGTAAAATTAAAGTTAAAAAAAAAAAAGAAAAAAAAAAAAAAAAATTAACATTAAAAAGGTTAATAATATATTAAAAGGTATATAATAAATAAATAGCTTTAAAGTTATTAAGTATTTAAATATATAAATAAAAATATTCCTTTAATTATTACCTATTTTTTATATACCTATAATCCTATTATTAAGCTATATTAAATAATACTCCTTATAAGCTACCTCTTATTAATACTTTAAAGGTAAAGTATTTATAAAAGGGGGTACTTTATTAGGGAACATTATAGCATTAAGGTAAAAGTTACCCTAAAAGGTAGGAATAGTATAAAAGTTAGCTATATAAAAGTATCTAAGCTCCCTCTTTATATTTAAGGAACTAGGAATTAATAATATTAAGCCCTTACCTATACCTTCAACCTATCTACTTCCTGCGTACTACCTACTGGTGATCTAGCCTCACTCCGGGACAAACCTCCATGACAGTATCAGAAGGACAGTCGCCTCCGTGCGTGGCACCCTTACAAGTTTCACACGTCTTGTTCTCACACTTGGGGCACTGGGCAACTCCGTTCTTGATCATGGGCGGTGGGATGAAGGTCGAGCAGGTTGCCTGATGACAGTATGTTCTATTGGGCGTGGCTAACTCGATGGACTTCTGCGTGAACTTGTCGATCATTTCATCAGACAAGAATAGCTGGCTCGTATCTATGGGAATATCTAGGCGACAACAACGTGGCGGGAATAGGCTGTCGTCCAATATGGAGCGGCAGAACAGGTGTTCAAGGCACTCGTGACAATAGTCGTGCTCGCAAGGTGCTCGAGCCAGGTCTGTGAGGCTCTTGTTCTCTCCACAGGCAATGCATGAGCCAAGTTGTGGGCAGTTTTGTCCGCGGGACGCCGCCCAGGCCGAGCTTTCGGGCTGCCCATCTGTCTCACTTGATGCCGTCCAGTAGTCGTATGAGTCGTATGAGTCGTTGTTCTCTGTCTCATGAATCCCATCGATGTACTTGGATGTAAGCTTTTCCCATGCCTCTAGCTCAGTCTCTGAAGGTCTGGTGTTTGTAGGTACCTCAGCCTGTCCCTGCGGTCGTCGTCCTGCAGACTGAGCTACAGCAACCTCTCGGTCACGTCGTGCCACATTCTCTTGCAACTCTGATTCCAGCAGAATATTGGTGTCTTTCTGCACGGCATCCTGCACGCTCTTTGTCATTCTTCGGTCCGAGGCATATACAGTTGCACAGTTCAGCTCCTCAGCGAAGAGTTGCAAAGCGAGATCGGCATCTGAAAGGGTCCCTTCGATCTGCTTCCCTTTGGCACTTGATTGAACCACATCTAGGTCCGCGGATAGGAGGGAGAGAATGAGATTCAAGCTCTCGTCGTCTACAGACGACCAGGCGGGTTGTTCTTCGTTTGCCATGGTCTTGAAGCTTTCATGGAGCGTTAGTGTGCGATTGCTGTTGGTACAAAGATTTAGAAGAGGAGAAGCGAGGTAGAGACACACACACATAAGTTTTTGTCTAGGTACATAAGTGTGTAGTGGTTAGCGTTGAAAACCTCGACAGTGATCGCTTATCGTACACATTGTATTGTATCAACATTGGCAGGCGCGCTGCACTTTCTGGGGTACACATGTACCTGAGAAAATTCGGTGGACAAAGTACTGGGGTGTTGTCAAACAGCTTCTTCTAGGTTCCAAACCCATCGTTACATGGAAACCCCGTGTGGGCGCCAACACGTGTTGTCTAGGGGACTTCAGCGGCCCTTGTCTATCTTGTAAATACCACATTCTCTGTTTACAGTCAAGTTGTTTAGGCATGTACTTATCTGCTAGGTAAGTACTCAACACATGGACTATGTTTGACACAAGTACCCAGGTAAATAACGAACCATAGCAGACGTAAGTAAGAGGCTCAAGGTGTCTCGCACTTGGTTGGGCGCCTAGAGAACTATATACCAAGCTTTATAAGCCATAGTTGACTCTAGGTATGGAATCGATGGGGTTGGTTTACTAGCCCCTATATGTAGGCCTTCACGTGGTTCGTGCGGTTTATACAATCGTACATACAACGATCCTACATCCAAGCCTTCAAGAGATCCGCACTAGCACGAGATTATTTTGACAACTACCTACTTGATTAAGATATCTCAACGCGAACTACTTGCTCCTACAGCAATAGGGAGAATAGAACATCGCTTGTAAACGAGAATAGCTCCTAACATAGCCTTAGTAAGTATGCAAATGCCCACGACATCTGTTCACTTTCTTCGTGCCCGAGGCCGCTCTGAATGACGGACAGCAAACAAATATCTCTCCAAGTCTCCGACGTCGGCAGCAAAGACAATTCTCGGCGAGTAGAGTCGAGATGAAGAGATAGACGTCTACTCAGCCTCCCAGAGGCCGCGTCAAGATGTATCGCCATCCCCATTGCAAGCTGCTCCTATACGCATTATAACTATCGTTGGAGGAAGACCGTTGGTATTGTACGTTATATATGATCCAATGAAACTCTCGAGGGTGGTTTGTCAATACCTAGAGTATCTAGCTTATGTAAGCAGTGTCCGTTGTAGTTGGACCTCTCTGGGTTGGACGTTTAGTACTTATGTAGTGCATGTATGACGCTCAGTCTCGCATTCGATAAAGTAAGCATATTTCATATGACTTACCAACAAGGGGAAACTGTATCTCCGCTGTATCTAAACGATGTATCTTACATTTCAGCGTATTCGAGCTTGGAGAGGGCGATGACATCTCATTCCATGTTCTCCAGCACCAAATTTCATATTTCGCCGTCACAACGAGTGTAGACGGGCCAACTTGACAATAACCACAAGCTGGTAGATGGATGCGCCTGGGGCCAAAGAACAAAATAAATGACAGAAAGTTTTACCATGTATGTGGTAAGATGATGTTTTAAATTATGCCCAAAATGACGACATATTGTTTTCGACTCATCCATACTACCAGCCATCTTGCTCTAGGCACCTTCAAGCATACACGTACACCGAGATTCTTGGCTTACATCCCCTTTTCCATGTGCACTTATAGTTACATGCGGTATAGGTGTATACCACATGTTCTAAGATAGAAGATGCCGGTATGCAATGCAGTCTCGACGGTCCAGACTGGAAGCGAGGAAGGGAAGGGCTGGTCTCGTCTACCTACACGTGTAGCCGTAAACGCCAAGGGATCCTAGACATCAACTTATGCGCTCATGCAAAGCACATACAAATACTGGCGGTTGATAGAACCGAGGCAGGGAATGTAGACAGATGTAGGTCGGCGGGCGAACTGACGCTGGCTGGCAGTCGGAATTTAGAATAACCGGATCTCCGGGACGCGTTGCTGCGATCTCTGCCTGCAGCGTCTGTGGACGCAGGGGTCAAGTCAAGTACCGATGTACCTCTAAGTACCTATCCTGTCAATGAGTGCAATAAGAACAGCTATTGGCTCACAATGTACCCAGAGATACCTCCTCTACCCTGGCTGGCATTGCCGTCATCCCAAGGCTGACTGGCCGCCATTGCCTAAAGGGATGTACCTCCCAACGTACCGAGCCTCATCAGCACTACCTAACCGCTACAGACCTCCAGACCAGAGCTTGTCAATTGCGACACCACACCACTCTCCCGCTTCCACTTCCATCATCACCACGACCTACTTCGCCTCGAGATCACACTTGCCGGTCCATCGTATTCCAATCTCTCGATATTCTCCCAGTATCCTCGTCCTCGATCACTGAAGCTATCAGACCGCCCGGTGACAGCCTCTAGAGTGGGAGGGAGCACCAGCAATCATGGCGCTCGACAACTATTACCACAACAAGATCGAGGCTATGAAGCTCGAGATCATCAAAGGACAAGCCGTCTTACGCCGCCTTGAAGCCCAGAGAAATGACTACAATTCGAGAGTACGATTATTGCGCGAGGAGCTAGGATTACTGCAACAGCCCGGTTCATACGTTGGCGAGGTGGTCAAGGTCATGGGCACGAAAAAGGTCCTGGTCAAGGTACATCCTGAAGGAAAATACGGTATGCACACATTCACCGGCGCATTTCAACCAAATGCATCATTATTTCGATCTCTTCTCTAACAATCCCATACAGTCGTTGATGTCGCCGACTCCGTGGACATAGCGAAGCTCACAGTAGGCAAGCGGGTGACGCTGCTGTCCGACTCTTACAAACTAGAGAAGATCCTACCATCCTCAGTCGATCCTCTCGTTTCCCTCATGATGGTCGAAAAGGTACCAGACAGTACATACGACATGATCGGTGGCTTGGATCAGCAAATCAAGGAAATCAAGGAAGTCATCGAACTAGGTCTCAAGCACCCCGAACTCTTTGAATCACTCGGTATCGCCCAACCCAAGGGTGTATTACTCTATGGCCCTCCCGGTACAGGGAAGACGCTACTAGCCCGAGCTGTCGCGCATCACACAGACTGCAAGTTCATCCGTGTCTCCGGTTCCGAACTTGTTCAAAAGTACATAGGTGAAGGTTCTCGCATGGTCCGTGAGCTATTCGTCATGGCCAGAGAACACGCACCCTCAATCATCTTCATGGACGAGATCGACTCTATCGGTTCATCGCGTGTGGAGGGATCCTCCGGTGGCGATTCAGAAGTGCAGCGGACAATGTTGGAGCTTCTCAACCAGCTCGACGGTTTCGAGCCCACCAAGAACATCAAGGTCATCATGGCCACAAATCGTCTCGATATTCTAGATCCAGCGCTCCTCCGACCCGGTCGTATCGACCGTAAGATCGAGTTCCCACCGCCGTCGGTCGAGGCCCGAGCCGATATTCTCCGCATCCACAGCAGAAAGATGAATCTCACCCGTGGTATCAACCTCACCAAGATTGCGGAGAAGATGAACGGATGCTCTGGTGCCGAGCTCAAGGGTGTCTGTACCGAGGCCGGCATGTACGCCCTGCGCGAGCGGAGAGTACACGTCACGCAAGAGGACTTCGAGCTCGCGACAGCCAAGATCCTCAACAAACACGACGACAAAGAGGTTTCGCTGCAGAAGTTCTGGAAATAAGCTATGGGGTCTTCCATCTCGCAACGTTACAAAAGGAGGCTAATGGGCGAACGGCATGGGAATGTCGATATTGCTCATGCTCAAACTCTCCCACCTACTAGTCTTGTACAATGTATCATGAACACAAGCGGTTTATTTAGACGTGGTAGAAATGCAACGAGCCAACGATTTTTTTCAGTGCTTTCTCTCTGCCTTGATTCGACGTGTTCCTGATAAACCAACCCTGCTACAAAAATTCTGAAATGAAATGAAATAGACCTTGATAAAGCTCGCTACACTGATAGGTACAGTACAGTCTTACCATGCATGCATGGTACTCTAAATCATATTTATTAAGCCATCGATCATAAACTTCGCCTTTGCAAAGGGTGATTAGAGAAGAGAGAGTCGTCGAGCAGGCAAGCAATCAAGTAAGCAAAAAAAAAAAAAAAAAAAAAAAAAAACTTAGAGTGTTTACGTACAGATGTACAGTAGTAGTAATCATCCCACTCTTCAACAAAAGCCATATAACACTACTTTAACGTTCCATTTCGTTTCACAACATTTCATTTATACATATCCATCCATGCATAATATATCGATCAATAGACAAGCAGGCAGTCAGGCAGTCAGGCAGGCAGATACGCAGGTTAATAGGTAGGTACCTAGCATCACTTGCTCTTATGCTCAGATTTAGGATTCTGTTATCTACCTATCTACCTTGCCGACTAACATCTGTCAGTCAGCCACCTTCTTACCTAGGTATATCAGCATATCACATCGCATCTCATCAATTCCATCACATCACATTATATCTATATATCTATATTATATAGATACCCTAAACACACCAGACATGTTCCAGTAACTAGGTAGGTATTTTTTTTTAAAAAAAAAGAATTATACGTATATTCATATAGTTAACATACTTAACGAATTGATTTTAACCCTCCTCTTCCATTCCTCTCCTCCTTCGCCCCACGGATTATATGCTATGCTGTGCTCATACTAGTATGGTTTAGTTTTAATATCAAGGTAGGTAGATAAACAAGTACATACTCATACCTAAATATATAGGTAAGGTAAGGAAGGTAAGATGAGTAGGGTAAACCCCCGTTTGATATTCGTTCCGGAAATTGTCTTTGCTTATCGGGTTGTTGGCTTGCTTCCTTGCCTAAGTATCTATCCATTTATTCAAGTCCCATCGGCTCAACATAAAGCTGTCGGTTCTACTATCACTTTGCTTTGCTTTTCTCACAAACGTATTTATATCCGTCTATCATCTATTCAATCTGACCATATATCCTCCTCTCGTCTAGGAACTCGTTCATCATTCCCTCCTTACTCCAATACCTTATTGTCAAAACCCATAACCCATCATCAAAGACCTAGCTTCATCAAGTTACTCATTTGTGACCTTGCTTGCTTGTTCATTCATCATAAAAATTCGTTCTCAGCTTCATTTGCGCCAGCATCGAATTTCCCGATTATATATATATATAACTATGTAAATTACTATTATCATCATGAGAGCCAGAGATCCACACCCGGCGGATTTAGAAAAAGGCATTGAGAACATAGGTTGGTATCTAGGTATGCACATAGGTAGTAAGATACCTACATAGAATACTTAGAGTAAGCAAGCTCCTCGGGGGGTTTTTTAGACGGTTGTAACAAGACAACACAACCAACCAACTCACTGGCGCGGCGGCTGAATGCAGTTAGACCCATCTTAGCAAAGCTTAAGTAAGTCACTCGCTAATCTACCTACAACTATGTAATCAACCTCACCTTCAAGAGAGACCTCGAGCGCTCACCGCCCGCTCCAAGCGTTCGTTCAAGTTTCACAAGATCCAGACGTCCGTCTCACAATGGCCCCTTCAGGCGCATCTTACAACATCGACTGGGTGTGGTCCTTCGATTCAAACGTCCACGTGGCCACGGACCAAGCGTGGTTCACACCAGGCTCATTCACACCCTTGACGTCCCGCATCACCAGTAACACACACGATAGCAGCGCTCCATACACAGTAGAAGGCACAGGCACAGTCGAGCTCGAGGTCCGCAGAGTAATCGGGGCCACGTCAAAGCGGGCCGTCGGCCCGAAGAATTCCAAAGTCGTCCTGCACGACGTTCTCTACGTGCCGAGCTTCATCTGCAACGTCATGGGCGATCCGGTGAGAGGGAGTGATTACGACGTTTCCATCGGCGCCGAGCGGTGGATCATGGACAAGAAGACCGGGCGGGGGATCGGCATACTGGACAAGAACCCCGCTGGCTTGGTCAAGGTCCTGTTGAAGGGCCAGGCGAAGGGGGAGACGGGGTTGAAAGGGGATCATGTGCCCCAGAGGATCAGTGTTACTTGGTCGGATGAGGAAAGGAAGAAGTGGCAGCAGGCCCCAACATGAGATGACCCGAAGCGGGCTGGAACAAACAGTTGTCTTGGAACGAGCTTATCCACGCGCACAACACACGAGTCTCAATATGAAAATATATAAATAGGTATATATATATAGTGTTCGTTCGTATCGCGTTGCATCGCGTCACGTTGTCCGTCTAATTAATATGCCCCCCAACCTAAAATAACAATAATAATAATAATAAAGAATAAACCGCTCGTTTTTCGTTGCTGAAAAGCGGGAGGGAGGGCTAACCCGTCTGAAATCACGTAAAAATAAAGATAAAAAGAACACCTTTCCTCCTCGTTTCCCCCGGCCCCCCCTTTGAAACGCCTGCGATGCCAGTTTCCCTTCTGCCTTGAATCCAAGTATGGGATGGATGGATGGATGCAAAGAGATAAATAGAGTAAGAAAACCATCTTTGACGCCTGTCCTGTCCTGTCCTTTTCTCAATTGTATGTATGTCTCTCATGACACAGAGAGGGAGCTGAGTCATCTTTGTCGATTTGCCACCGTCGACGGATCGAATCCTAGAGGCTGTCGGTTTTGTCCTCCGCGAAACCCACAGATTCGCTCTCAAAAAATCCAACACAAACCCAACAAGTTGGTATCACCTAGGGCCCTGAAGACTCCCACTCCTAATTCGACCCCGATTATTCGCACCACCAGCGTTCTTCTCCTGTAATCTCCAAACCCACTCCGTAATACTCTCATAGCAGAGAACATACTGTCGTAAACTTTGTACCATACTAAGTCTCTGTTTTCGGAAATCCTCGACGGTAGTCGCAATCAAGTCCAGATGGGTATCGCCAACCCAACCGGCATCGATACCTTTGAAATTCCCCGAATAATACTCATCGGGCCAGTTGCTATGCTTGGCCTTCTTCGGCGAGTATGTTCTGTCTTCCATGGACACATCTCCGTCCGTATCCCGCCGCGCTCTGTTAGCGAGGGAAGCAAGCCGTTGCCTCTTCAGCATGTCAATCACGCTATCAACGGTACAGAATGCTCCGGTGCGACCGCAGCCGGCCGAACAATGCACCAACAGGGGTCGGGCCTTTGCCTCCGATTCTGGTTCTTCGCACCAGCTCATCGTGGCCGGATGCTCTGCGTTGACCGAGGCAGTGACCGCTTTGGAATCCACAGGAAGCGCAGACCTTTGCATTACATTCGCCAATTCCACAAGCGCCAAGAGGTGAGAGGGTTGAGCAGGGGTACCGAAGTCCGGCCATGAGGGATAATGGAGATGGGTAATCTCGCGCATCGGTTCAAAGGGGTGGGCAGCGTGGGATAAAGCGAATTTTCGAATAATCACATAATGTGAGTCACTCTGAGCCTGGGCACCATTAGACGAAGGGTCGAGAGTTGTCGTTGTGTTAGCACGTCGGCGACCAAACTCAGCATTGCCTACAGAAGATGATGCAGGTGCAGGGTTTGATGAGTGCTTGTCAATATCAAGAGAAACCTTCTTCTCAGATAATGGCTTCAATTTGATCGGACCAAATTCCCTTCCTTGCCAATAAGGGTGGCATTTGAGCTGGCCACCCTCTTGCTCAGCTGTCAACATGACCACGACACGAACGTCTTGGTCCCATACCACAGACCAGAAATCCTAGGACATGACAGTCAGCGTGTTTCATGCAAAATCACTCACAATCATTGACAAACCTCAAACGTCGCAGGCAACGGGCCTTGCGCAGCGATATAACGCTTATGACTTCGAGAGGCTTGAATATGGCTGGCATTGATGTAGTCACAAGATCCTGCTCCGACATTTTCCAAGCGAACACGAGCATGCTCAAACGGGAGAATGTCCTTGTACCTGTTCTTACCCCCCTTTTCCACACCGCATAACTGTACTTTTCCAGGTTTCAAGCTCGAAGGAATCGCCGTGTTGAAAGCCGCGTACGCATCCCTCATGCGAGCTTGTTCATTACGTTCAATATTGAGAAAGCGTTCTGATACCTTCTTCCCATGATCGGCTTTCTGAGTAGCTTCTCGAAGCCATTCTGGTAACACGCTCGAGTCCAGGTTTGATGGAACCGAAATGTCCATTTGCCCAACACCGTCGGCCAAGTCCATGTTCTGTCGAATGTTACTGAAAAAAGGATTTGGATTATTAGCAGTCGCCGGAAGCGCCACACCGCCGATGACCGGAGCAAAGCTCGGCCGACCACCTTGGGTTGAAACAGTCGATGTTCCACCCCGTTCAGCTGCAGATTGGTAGTCGATGCAGGATGGAAAGGCAGCGGCGAATGCCTGGAAACCCCCCTTTAACAAGCACGAGCGACCTGTGAAACCCTCGTTCATGAATTTTTTGAACATGTTCATTGCGGCTGCGGCATCGCGTTTTTCACAAGATGCGTTATCGTAGATGATTAAGTATTTTGCCTCAGCCCAACCAGAAAATTTGGCCTGATCTTCTTCTGTTTGTAAGGTATTCTGGAGTTTATCGAGGTTGAAGGTAGCTCGTTTCAAAAGCGTCGTAGGGATACATAGATTGAGGGCACCACGAATACGGGACTTGGCATAAAGCGTTGCGACACGTACATCCAACAACAGCAAGTCGTTCTCTGGCGTGTCTTGCATCAGGCTCTTGAGTTCGCTAGGTAGTAACAGACCGGGTGCTGCGGGTTCAAAAGACGGCGGCTGTGTCTCAGATCGTGGTTTGACTCCGCCTTCCATCATTGCTTCAACTTTGTTATGGGGTAGCGAAAGCCTAGATTGCCGGTCGTCTCCTTTCGACAGGGTTCCTCTACGCATCGGCTCAAAAGGAGAACTAGCGGTCACAGGTGACTCGAATCGGGGCATATGTAAGGATGGCGCATGTAAAGAGATTTCGGAATTCCGTTTCGAGTCCGACGATACGTAGGCAGAATCGTGGAGGCTATCTCCATCGACATCTGCCTGGTTTCCCATCAGATCCCGGGACTTGGTATCCATGGGTTTTGATATCGAAGCGTCGGACACGGCATCGCTCTGGTTAGTGGGTCGGCGGAAAGCGGGCGGGCGGGATGAAGTAGGCGAGAAGTAGGAACCATTTAAGTTGAAACCATTCATTTTGTTGGCATCAATTTGACGTCTGAAGGCCTCGAATTCTGGATTAGCATCCAAAGGTACTTGTTTAGGTATGGCAGCACCGAACGGCTTGACAGACGAGCTATGAGGGCTCCAGTTGTTTTGCACGTTGGCATCAGCAGAGTCGCCAATGTCACCGTGTTTGTCTAGGCTCAGGCCGAAATAATTAGGGCTTGGTGTGCGGCCATCGGAAACCAGGTTGGGCGACACTTTTACGCTCGGAGGGTAAGGTTGGCCGACAGAATGAGGCATGCGAGGCGAGGCCGTAGGAGTCGAGGTGCGGTTTGAGCGGAATGACTGCATATTTGCCTGCATGTGGCGTGATGTGTGTCCTCCATGGTGAGAATGAGAGGTGACCAGTGTTGGTCTCCCCGAAGTCTTCATTGTGAAATGTTGTGAACCTGCCAAGCGGTCGTTACTTCTCGTCGCATCTGGCGCCATCGTAGCGTATGACGTCGTGCCTAACGTTTTCCGTGACGCAAAATCTCCTTGCGTCTCTTTCGCTCTCTCTAAGTTTCTCTATACTCGTCCGAGAAGTGTGGCTGTCACGTCGTATCGATGTCCAGGGTATATCCCATAAACTGCCACTAAATGAGCTTTAAAGATTCGACATGATGAAGGTGAGATCTGAATAGAAGAGAACGGGGTGTAGAAGTCTGGACAAGCAACAGCAGCAGTGGCAATAACAACAAGAACAACAAATGCCTTATGAGATTGGTCGATGTGGGCGTGGATCAATTTGTTAAGATAGGAATGTAGGCCTCAGGCCAGGCAGCTAGCTACCTAATTGCTGCTGAGTAGGGAAGGTTTCTTTTTTGGAAGCACCGCCGTTTCTACGCAACCTTTGATACAACCCGACTCGGCACGGCCTTTTTCTAGAATCCTCCTTCATGTACCGGGCTCAGTAGCAGTTTAGGAACGGTAGAACCAGAAGCACGAGGCACGAGTAGCGGGAGCGGGAGCGGGAACGGCAACGGCAACGGCGGCCAGGCGCAAGAAAGCACAACAACTATAAGTAAGACTATAACTTCAAGTTGGGCAGAAGAAGCTAATAAAGGACAAGAGCACAGCTCTTTCTCCCAGTCGATGTCCTTTCACACTTGGAAGAATGGGGCAAGCAGTGGGAAGAGGGGAAGCAATGATAGTCGCCGGTCCTATGCTTTCAGAGGACACAGCTCGACAGGATCCAGGGGGGGTCGGTGTAGTTTTGTGTGTGTGTCGAGGGTGCTGCGAGTTGGAGGGTGGAATGTTTCCAGACCACGACGATCATGCCCCACGACGACTGTGTGAGCTTAGCGCCGCGTCGGAGTAGTAGCGGTAGCGGTAGTCTGTCTCTCTGCTCTGCGGTAGTGTCTCGTGCACTACTCTAAGTACTATGTAAGTATGTAGGTACCGGGCAGCGCACAACGGATCAGAGGGCAGGCAGAGGAGGTTAGCCGTGGACGAGTTTTCTTCGTAAAGCCGATAGCGCCATCGTCGTGTACACGTTATTATTATTGTAGGCCGTACTGGGGTTTTACTTGTTAGGGCAAGATGGGAAGTGGGAAGCTTGGGACGATCAGAGGCGATGGGGGAAATTGGGGGTCTCGCGCGAGACACTGGAGGGTCTCTGGAGGGTCTGGAGAGGGTCCGGAGAGGGTCTGGGAGGATGGGCCAAGACTCCAAAAGTCCAAAAGAGCATCTGGACCCTATCCAGAAGCCCCAGAGGGGTTGGTCGTGTGTGGTCGTGTGTGGCAATGATCAGCAGTCTGATGACGCTATACCGTGAAAAGATGCAAACGATGTGAGCAATCCTTACGGCTTGCTGGATACTGATAAGTATACCTAGTAAGTAAGTACAGCAGGTAGGCAGTTACTTAGTTGTTTGTATCAGCCGGGAAAATCTTGCCATTGAGTGAATCATGCTCTTGATTCTGCATGTAGCCATTTCTTTTATTGACTGTCGAGATTGTGTTCTGGATAAGTACTAGCGACCATGGCTCCCTTTTTCATGTGAAGAGAAAAAAAAAACGCTATATAAAGAATAACGACGTCAGGATTCCCAGAAAAAAATAAAGGTCAATTCTGGCGGTGCACAGTAGATGTACTATGCTAGTTCAGATCTGTAAGCAGAGATTATAGTGCATAAGTATTACCTACATACCGCCTCAAGTAGGATACCTAGGCTCTGGATGACGAAATAGCGGATGTTGGCGACTGATAGTGACATTGTACAATGGACACTGTAGTACCCTAGACTTGCACTTACAATTGTGCGTATTTCCAGTTTGTTTTTGGCTATATTCGGCAACCCTCTTCGGAAACAGGTACTACACGCCAAGTATTGTGTGCAAACACAGACTTACCCTCCAGTTATCTCGTGGAATCTGGTAATTGTAGGTAGGTAGCATGTTACAGAGTCTGCACAGAGCACGTGCAGCACGAGCCTCCCTCTATGTCGGTAGGTATGATGGCTCGGCTGGGTTTGTCTGAAGCCAAATCCATATCCAAAACCAAATACAATTTTCACGTAGTGTGCATCTCGATGCTGATCTGTGCTATTAATGGCAAGTCGGATGTCGATTCCTACAGTAAGTACATGTTCTGTACTTAAGTATGTATCCAGTATCTGCCAGTAGCATACCTCTGAGACTGTCTCTGGACTGCCCTTCAAGTTGGAGGCCGGAGGCAGATAATTGTTTGTGCGCATGCAAGTAAAGTGAAGAGTCTGTATATAGAGCCTCAATATGCCGGCCAATGGCTTCTTCTTCTCCTGTATCCGAGACTAGCCATCGATCTTCTACCTTAGTCGAGATTGAGGTTATTGCTCTGCTACATTTCTGATCTACATTCGCCGTCCTCGGGCAAGCAAGGCAAGACCACTGCATCTGACCGCGTCACCAGCTCAGAGGATACCGGTAGTAGAGAAACCTGCAATGATGGAATAGACACCTGCAAGTTTTGTAGTTTCTTTCTCTTTCTTTTGTTTTCTCAGTTGACGAAGATGTTGTAGCAGCGTTGCGGCGCTCAAGGTTGGGATGAATGTCCTCAGCAGAATGCGGAGGAAGGTAAGTCTCCTTACTGTAGGTATACAGTACTTGCCACCGGATCGCACTTGACTTGTTCCAGACAGTACCGTCCTAGTGGCGCAACAGTGTCTACGTCATAGGCCCCACCGCTCTGGTCCCCTCCGCTCCTGCCAGCTGCCCTTGCCGAACCTGATTCGGCAGGTCCCCTATTAGGGCTAGCGCGGCGTGCTAATCCACTAGCAGTGCTACCTAGGTAGGTACCTAGTGCACTGATGCCAGCGTGTTCTGGGCATCGTGTCTCCTCTCGTCTCCGCCCCTCGTATGATAGTTGCATGTTTCGGTTTTTGCTCGAGTCTGGTCGAGTCTGTCTAGCAGAAACCAGCACAGACCAACGGTCTCCAATGGTCTCCAAGCTTACCTATCGCTTTCTTGCTCGGCATTCTACTTACTTGCATATAGCGTTGTCAGAGCTTTCTTCTAGAACAGAGTACGGTACATGGGGAGACATGCCATGCTGATGCTCGCTAAGAGATCTACTTAAGTAAGTAAGGCGAGCACTTAATGTGGTAGGTTCTTGATCCATTGCGTTCTCCGTCGTTTTCTTTTCCGGTCTGGTATGCTTGGCAGATCTTGCATTTCGTGATTTCAGGGCAGATTCAGGGCTAGTGTGCTGGAGCTGATGTCTGTTTCTGTACACAATAGGTTATGCTAGGATCTGGGTTATGCCTTGAATCGGAAACCTGACATGGGAAAATTACCTGGCATTTAGAAACAAGCACATTTCGTCCTGTGATTTAAGAATGCTAAATTAGAGATATCCATTGCAGAGCCCGTTGCTTTCTGCCGTCTTGTCACGGTCATCAAGACATGACCAAACATGAGACGGAATGGTCTAGGCCGTCAAGGGACAGTACGTAGTAGATGGAACATGCTCAAAGCCATCTATTTCCAATATTCTGTCATTTTCTGCCAAAACTACCGATAGACTAGACGGGTACGACATCACTATACCCTACGTTATCTTACTTTATACTATGCGTGCAGCGTATGTAAGCTGATATCTCCTACTCTCCTTTTGAGGTGTACAAATATGAGGGCGAGATTCTCATCACCTCTACTCAGAGGTAGTGTTGCTACCTACCTCTTTCATAGCCTAGGTGTTCCAATCTGACATAAACCTACCCACCTCTCGCCTCCCTTCATGTAAAGGACCGAGGAGAAGACCTACCCACCGCTACATATTCTCGGTACTTCGGTACTCGTATTACACACATTACACTACATACATGCAGCCCTTTAGGGTCTGTGGTCTGTTCTCATGCTGCTTGAATCGCGTGCTGGTCGCATCATCTTGACGTCATTCTCACGATTTTGTATTAACACGATACCTACCCTTCTTTTTATCCTCATTCTCGGTCACTTGCGCCCCATCACCCCTCTCCAAAATGGTAGAAAGTCGGTTTTCTTCACGCCAACTAGCTATATAATTCTAAATTACACAACATCTAGTACCTGCCTACGTACTGAGGAGGTAACCCTGCAGTAGTGGGCATATCCGAACTTGGGGGTGCTCGGCTGTGTCTCCCCTAATGGGTAAACGGGTATCTGACCATCAACCAGATGCTCGATGAAAGATGCCGTGAGATTAAACCTCCATTCAAGGGTGCGGATCAATCATGGGAATGATGCATCGTTGCCTTGATTGCCATGCGGCGGCCGAGGTCTAGAACACCAAGCTACAGGGATTCACACGCAGGGTCTCGACTAACACATTCCCACGCTCGCCACGGCTTTAGGAAGGTCTGACTATTTACCGATTCAGTCATCGCTCTGGTCGTCGCCTACCAATTACGTTCAATCTACAATCAATCATCCTGTAGCGTAATGCTGACTACAGAACTACACCGCTGGCTGAAATGTGCAGAACGCCTTCGAAGATCATCGCCATTCTGGAAGAGCCCGTCCCGCTCGGCGCCGCTAATAGTCCAATCGATAAGTATACGACGAATACTATGATTCAACCCCAATCCACGCACCACGCCTCATTGGATGCTACCTAGCTATCTTCCATTCCGTACTCAGTAGGTATCGACACCAAGCTGCCTACTAATTGCCTACTATCTACCCGCTTCTTCTCTGTCCTGGTCGTGTACAGTTCGTGTAGTAGCAAGTTACACTAAGCTTGTCTGCGTGCCATTCCGCCAGAATTACCGGAAACAGAACGGTGAAGGTGTACATGTATGTTGCACTCCGCACGACAGAATCTTCCAGCCCATCTTCTCCTCGCTGTTTTAAATGCCATGTAACAATGTGGCATTAATACAGGTTGGGGCTGACTGCGGGTTGGGGTCAACACATTCGCTAGCCCAAGCACCTATAACCGAGCTGGGGGCGGGCATTGAACTATCAAAAGGACCGACCTTCCTCCAAAAGACGAGCCTAGAACCCCTCTCTTATTCCAAGACATGTTGCGGGAAAGTTTATGTAATCGCTTCGTTAGTAACCAGGCCAAATTCACAAATGGATTTTCAAGTCCAGCCCAATAGGACAGAGAGCCGCAAGCGTGACATTTCACCTGCATAAAGGCGTACAGTAGTTCCCCCCAGCCGGCCAGGACTAGCGATATTCAATTGTAGGACAGCCAGAGCCTACGGAGCCATTTGCCCGCCTCTGCCCGCCCCTGAGCAACGCCCCGTATGCCGAGCTCCATACCGATCGTCGCCGCTAGGACAGCACCACAGACGTCATCCTATGCGCCGAAGATGAAAAAAAAGGCGCGCCTCTCCCTTCCCCATTTGCTCCGTACCATGGTCTCGGACCAGGCTCATCCCGAGAGAAATGCCTACGGTGGTTCTTGTCCGCTCCGCTCTTACCTAGTGAGTCTAGTGACCACTCACGTGGACACGCCTCACATTACTTAGGTTATTCTACCTGACAGGTTTCAGGTGACCAGGATTTGCCTTGACAGGCTGCATCCTGCATCACAGTCTACATTGCTAGTCCAGCTGCAATGGACATCTTCTAGTATAATTTGTAACTTTACAAGACTGAGTGAGCCATCTGGCGCAGGCTGAATTCGACCATGGATTATTCGAGAAACCTGTGTGACAAATTCCCAGTATAAAGGATACTTGGCAATGCTCGCCAGACAAGTGTGGATTCAGTCTGGTCAGGTCGGGTCAGGCTAGCTAGCTAGCTAGCAAGCAAGCAGTTGACCAAGAATCATGAGTCGGTATCTGAGGTCATCGCTGCAACCTGCTTATGCACCAAGGCTGTATTGAACAAGGTAACAGATGCGCAACACAGATCGATCTTTAGTCTGTGGAAAAAAAGAAAACATACTTCAGTCTGGAAACCAGAAATATGATTTTGATAGAAAAGCCAGAAACTATATCCTTCGTCATCAACCAAGTAATAATAAGAATTGGGTTAACGAAGGGCAATCAGTCAGTCAGTTGCTGATAACGGACAACTCGGGCGATGAGACAATATATGCCATTATCTAATACTCATTAATTAACTCTATTTCAACCATCTAGGAATGAATCAAATAAAGACCTGTTCAAGTCTTGTTTTGAGATTGAAGTTATCAGCATGAATTGGACATTGCCAGTTACAGGAAATACCAAACAAGACACAGCAGTAAATAAGTTTGAAATAATGCCTCCTCAGCAAAAACGTAACTACCAAACTGTAATTAAAAAAAACTTCGCGGTATAACCCATAATCCATAACTATGTGATCGAGATCTCTCTTTTTATTTTATTTTATTCTTTCTATTGTATTGTATCTTACGTATGGATGCATACATACTTACCACCCGAATATTTCGTCCACTCTCACTCTCACTCACTCGTTGATTTATCTGCGCGAACGACTTCATAATATGTTGAAGGCGATATTGACCGCCACTTAAGGGATAAATAAATGATGCACAGCTGATCAAATGCACATTTACACACTCCCATACATACATACATACTTACTTGCCAGAACAACGCTAAGTCTTAAGATGATATCCATATACATAGATAGTTAGACAAACGGGTAGATATATACTCCGTAGACAGGTCACTAATATAATCCACGCTTCCATCGAGCCTTTGAAAGCAATATGCCTAGCCAATAGTACTTCAACCTAACTAAGCACATATGTATTTCACTCACAGCAAATATTTGCGCCCCATCTGACTTCGAAGGTAACTATGTATACCATGATCTATCCCCATCCTCTCCCTTCCAGCTCCCTCCCTCCCTCGAGTTATCAAACCGCCTTTCAAGCAATACTTTCATTCCAGCAAATCCTCATAAAACCATACCACTCCAATACACAATAAAAGGAAAAAAAGCAAAGAGCCCGGGTATCAAATGCTATACCACGCCAGACCATGCATACTCCTTTCACTCATTCTCCTTACCAAATCCCATCCCCAGTTAAAGCACCCACATCGTCATTCAACCGTACTTCATCCCGTCTCCCCATATCCATTCCCATTTCATGACCACCAATCTCAATCCCAAGCTCATTTCTATTCCTATCCATTTCCTTATCGACATCCCATACATCCAGGAACTCATTCAAATTCCCCATGACAGCAGCGACATCATCATCGTCGACGCCAGCAGTGGTTTTCTGCCAGGGCGATTGGGGCCTCTCATCACCATCATGATTCTGTCCGGGATGTTCATTTTCCTTTTCCTCAGCCTTCTTGCCTTTTGCAACGTTATCCATATAATATGCTCCCCTTGTAGCATCCGCATCAGCCCGTCTAAATGCCTCCGCCATGGCATCAGCCTGTGGACTCTCAGGTTCCCGTTGCGAGGCATTAGGCAATAAGCGCCGCTGACATCTTGGTGTCATTCCTTGGCTGGTACTCAGGCGACGATTCATGACATCAAAGTGTTTCCGATATCTTCCGTCGACAGTGTCTTCCTCAAGATCAACTATCGCCGGGGGCGGGGGAGAAGGTGCTCTCAAATTTGTAGATAATTCGTAACCATCGCCCTCTTGTTCAAATGCAAATGATACCCGTCGAGCGGTCTTATTGCTTGTCAATGACTTCTTGCTGCGGAGTATACCTCGACATGCAGATACACTCGGAGGACAAGATGATGGCTGCCGTGGTGAAGGAAAGTTGAAATTGGAAAAAGATCGGATCGATACTTCGCCATCCGGTGTTGATTGACGTGGAATCTGCGGGATAGGAGTCTTGGGATACCCTTTCAGAATAGGTGCTTCCTCTCCAACGGTTGATTCAAGAAACTGGGGCTCGGGGGACATTTGACATAGGTTGCTTAAAATAGGCGGAATAGCTGACGGAGAGGCAGCCCAGACATTTTGATGCCCTGGCAGTGGTGGACTCAGGGGTTTAACAGGTGTTTCGACGTTCATGATAAGCGCCGTTTCTACATCTATAGCTCCCTGTACATCTGGTGCGTTCGTTAGTTCGTTGGTCTCCGCAGCCCAAGGGCTCTGTTGAGATGGATGAATCGCAGGGGAATCACTCATCAATGCCGGGGAATCAAACATCTTGACAACAGGCTGTGCTGGCGACTTCTCAAGCTTGCCCCCGTCCTGTCCCGTATTAGCATTGGGAATTTGGATATTTGTCTTGCTAGGAGACGTCCAGGGGCTCTGTTGTTCAGGTGGAGTGCTCTCATTGTCGGTCACAACAAGAGTTAAGTCCTCGTTAAGATGGCTTAAGGTGACTTCAGTAGCATCGGCTGAATCTGTCATTTCTACCGGTGGGCTTTCACAAGGCTCAGTAGTTATCGAGTGCAACTCAGCTGGCTCTTGTTGGGGTGCAATGGCCATAGCAAGGTTTGCAACATCCTTTGTTCCACTCAGGGATGTGATGTCATGAGAATAGGATAGCTGGTTGGCGTTGGCAAGATCGGTGGCTGAAATTGCATAGTGTGCAAGGAGGTCAAAGTCAGGACAGAAATGCTGCTCTATGTCTGTCTGAGGAGCTTCAATAGCTCCTGGCTCGTCCATATCCATTGTCTCGCCTATAAGGGTAACACCCTCGTCAAAGAATGGCTCGGGGGTTATGCCCCGCGCCTCGTTCGCTTTGGAAACAGTCTGTGGTATGTTATCTCGAGCGTTCAGCCGGGAAGCGTGTTTATTTGTTGTTATATCGCCTAGCGGTTGACGTATACCGACAGTTAAAGCATCGCCCGCATCCGAAGTTAGAACTTGAACAGCGCAATTCTTAAACATTGCCTCGTGAAATTGAAATTCGTTCGTATTTGATTGAAGGGTTGAAACTGCAATATGGCCCGACTCGTCGTTAATTGCGATGGAACTGGGATTCCTATTCGGCTGCATTATATGCTCTATATCGTTGGCATTTGATTGCTCGTATGGCGTGACGTGACTGGAACCTTGAGTATGGGTTCCCGGCGACAAAATGACGGCAATCTCCTGTTCAGGTGGTGAAGGCGTTTTGGATTCTATGTGCTTCATCGAGCAATCAGCAGCCGTTATATCAGATATTCGTGGAGACGTGGGCTGCTTCATCTGCCGGGCTCGATAATAAAAGCTGTCATCAGCACAATCTTCAAAGTCGCCGTTTTCTTTGAATTCTTCATTATTTTGACACGTCTGCTTTGGAGACTGGCCCTGATTGTTGTCTTCAACTGGATCTGGTCTTTTAGCTTCTGCTTCAATATCCTGTTCGACTTCATCGTTGTCTTCCTTACGCCTCTCTTCTTCCGCTTGTTCTTGCCTGGGTGATGCGGCTGGCTCAGCAGATATGTCAGTACCCCCAATGGGCTTATTCGAAGAAGCTAGGCGTCCATGTTCCTCCCTTGAGCCCAATGGTTGGCGCTCTGATGCGCTCGGAGAGTCCCTTGGCCCGCGGTCAGGGCTTGAGGACGGTGTGGTCATTTCAAAACTGCGGTTTGCTGGTCTGTTTTCAAATACCGAAGCCTTGTTTCTCTTAGCTCTTAACCGCGCCGTTGGTGTTGGGGTTGGAGTGGATGCGGCTCCTGTACTCTGAGAAGATGGGAGCCTTCTCTTCTTTGCCGGACGCCGCTTCAGCCACTCTTTACCCGCTGGACGCTTCTGAGATGGCTCAGCATCCCGATCTATAGAGTCATAGCCTGGTGCCCAGAATTTATCTTTCTCAAGAGCAACTGGATGAATATCATTGGCCCATGATTCTATTCGAGAACGTCTTTCGTGATGTGATGGACTATTATGGAACTGGAGGTCTTGATGGCTTTGTGGGCTTGGCAAGTGGCATTCCATAGAGTCGCCCACCCCTCCATTTTGGATGGTTCCATCTTCCTCAGTCGACAGACTCTCGGCCTGTATGCTATTCTCGTGTTGGGTTATTGATGAGGCCGCCGACGGCTGGGATTGATGTACGAGTTTTCGTTGTGCATGCTCTGAGGGCACTTTGGGAAGCCAAGGGTTTTGCCATCCTGAAGCTTTGTCGAAAGGACCGCGGAGAGAGGCTGAGAGAATGGAAAGGGGTTTGCCTTGCAGATATCGGCGGCCACACTCTTCATAGCGCTGGATTCTTGCAAGTCTACTTGCTTCGTCCTTTTCATCGTCGGATGGAGGGTATATGTAAGTATCTGAATCTGTGAAAGATAGTCCGCCGCAGTAAATAGGTTCGTTGCCCGGGCAAGCCTGTCCCCACAGGTCGACGTCGCGGGCGCATCCGGCCATAGCTGTGTTGATATAATTCCGATGATCTCCTTGAATCGCCTACCACGTTGTTTCGGGTGCTGCCTACATGTCCCGGAAGGAATACCAACAATTCGAGCTGAAGATGGTTGGCGCTGTGGGATTGTAGTGTTTGTTGGGTCAGGCAGGCAATGTGGGGCAGGGACGACAAAGTGTTCGACGGCAGGCCAACAAGGTCAGTGGTTAGGTAAGTAGGTAGGTAGGTAGGTAGGTAAGTATTTGGTCGACGTCGCTACAACTTCCAAAGCTTATTATCAAACTCCGTTCCTGTACGTAGTAGGTATGTCGGAGTTGGTTGCTGGGGTCTGCGGATGCTCCACTTGCACCTGTTGGTCCCTTTTCCTCCCTTTTCCTTTTCCAGACCTGAGCTTCAGCTGGACACGAGAATAGAGGGAAAGACGCGACGGACGCGTAAATTGAAGACTGATATGGTCTAGTGGCATTCCGCCTGCTCTGGTCCGGGTGGCTTGCGCTCATGTGGCTGAGGCGAGCGTGGCTTCCTATTACTGAAGTAACCTTAATATCCAGGGCGGGGCAGTTACAATGCAACTGCAATGAGATGACTGGGGGTTGGCGTAGTTGCCCGGGAAACCGGCAGACCAATGTTTCAAACAATGCTAAGCACTAGCTTCGCGTCCAGAATGCCACTTCCATGCAGGAAGCAGGTACCTTTGTACCTCCACCCAACACACCTTCCCACCTTGTCAAACGTGACCTCAATTAATGGTTGGGATGCATGCGATCGATCTGGTTACCCCAGGGCCGCTTCGATCTTGAATACGCGTGGAATTATTGCTTCACTGCGCTTTCAACAAATTCTATGGCAATATACACAGTTTAAAAGCGGTTTTCTCTCTCTGGTTGCATCACTAGGTACAAGAAAGAACCTTGTTCAAACTTACATACAGTACACTACTGTCCCTCCCTACTAGCTGAACACCCCCCACATTACTACCTGCTGTAAACATTGCGACACGCTACGCCATCAGTTCTCGACTTTGGAATCATTACTCCTCAACATTATACCTTACCTCACCCTTGCGAAATAACACTTACTTCCAGGAATTGTGCGCCTTGATGGATGGTATACAGACGTCCTAAAACACCGTGTACTCACTCAGCGACCGAAAGCCCATTCTGTACACGATGGCGCAACACGCCTGGCTAGATTCCTTGTCCGAGGATTGGGTCTCCCAGCCAAGCTCCGACACATCTCAAGCGCAACTCCCATCACCCTCGAGTCCTCCTGTCTCCTCCATGCCCGAGAATTCCCGGGATCGTGCTAGTCGCATCCCGCGATTTAATGGTGCGAACCCCCCCGGCATCAAGCGACAACAGCATCATCCCCTTCCCAGCAGTCCCAGTGTCCTTAGCGAGCGAAATCCAAACGATATCAACATTAGGGCTGCACAACTGAAGCCCTCGAGGCTGTCACAAGAAAACAAGGCCTCCTACCGTGGACGACACTTCAGTCGATCCTCCTCAGCTTCCACTGCCGGCTCTGTCATACACAACTCCGTCTTACAAACCAAGTCGCATAGCGCATCGCCATCCAAGGACCGCGAAAACGAGCCAGAGTGGAAAAAGAGGTTGATATATGGAGAGTTGGATTATGGCGAATCTAAGGATCTCTTTAGCTCAGCCGCCACTGGGCTGGAGAACATTTTCCGACCACCACAACCATCAGGTGCCCACAATACTGCCCCGGGCGAGACCGAGGGCCATACCATAAACGAAACTACCTTACCATCGAGCCCGCCGCCATACTTGGGTAATCAAAACCTTATCGATGAAAACGATGAAATTTTCGAACAGGATAGCTATGAGACCTCTATTCAACACAATATGAGCCTCCCCAAGCCAGTTTTCTTTCGATCGACGGCCGACGACGATGCCGGTATCTCTAGTGGCGATACGGCACCGATAGAAGGAGAGGATCTCGACGAATTAGAAACGAAACTCGATGGTGAACCTGAAAGTTCCGCAATATCCTTCAGAAGAAGGCAATTACTAGACGAATCACGGAAGATTAGTGGCCAGAGTGATACCAGAAATGAGGACTTTAGCCCTATACTTATTGCCCGCCATAGTTCGGAGGGAGGCAGAGTATCTTTCTCGCCCATGGAACTTCCAGCGCAGCAACTACGAAAGAAGCTTGAAAATTTAAGGAGGAATCAAATGATATTAGACCCCGAACCCGATATGGATTCGGGTCAGGTGGCCGATGTCAGCAGTGGAGCTGGAATTATTGAAAACACGGAAGACTTTGCCAGGAATGGTGGTTTTCTAAATCTCCAAAGAGGAGAACGCTCTATTGACGGCTCGTTCCGTCGGCGTCCGCTCAGCCCTCCCATCAATATGGACACTTCAGATATGCTTCCAGAGTCTTCACTTCAAGCTAGCACCCCCAAGCAATTCCCTACCGTTAGGACCGAGAGATTTGCATCCGCAGGTTATAACCAAAACCTGGCATCACCACCCAGCCCATCGTTGCCCCGTGCTCCTCATCCAAGTCCAGAGAAACGGCCACAGCCCACCTCGGTCAAGACTTCAAGCCCGTTAAAATTATTCGGCCCCTACGACACATTCACCAATCAGACTCTCCTACGGCGGATTAGTCAATTTGAGGATCAGCAAAGCAATCATAATAGCATGTCATATGCCGCGGATGAGACCACTGGATCACTACCACCGCTGGACACTGAGTCCAAACCACAAAATAAGGTCTCCAGTTCCTCCAACCCGGCACAGAAGAATGCGACTCGCGTTGCCTCTAATCATCAGGATGTCTTCGATACAGTTAATAGATTTGGGGCTGGCGAACTCGATCAGTATGAGTTCGAAGGAGACATCTCTCTAGCCTCTAGTATGCATTCTCATTCGGAAGAGAAGGAGAATGTGGCACCACCGCGCAGCCGAGTAGCTTCAGACTACACTTTCAAGTTTGATATACATGAGGATATGCCATCAGAACAGGAGTCTCTATTTATTGGGCGAACCCGAGGCAAAGTGACTCGCTCCTGGTCTTCTGCTCGCCACATTCGCGTTTCTAAGTCATGGGATGGGTTACGCTCAAGAATGTCGACAGGACCGGGTGGACTGGGCTCTCTGCATCTACCGATTACTCAGCGCGATGGTTCAGAAGGGAAACGACCACGAACATCGCCTTCAAAGGACCCAACACCGAAAAGACGGAGGACATTACACCGATCAGATATCGCATACGGCATTGAGAATTGGCGTGCAGCTATAGAAACAGTAAAATCATCGCATTACACTATGCAGTCGGTGATCACGGAAGATCGCAAGCAAATACACCAGGCTGAAATACCAGAACTCGTTGATCCAAACGTTCAAAGCGCACATATTCTACGGCCTAGATCCCCAACCCCGAACCAGAGAGCCTCAGAGGCCCGTGACAGACAACCACTAGCTGAGCTTAACTTCAATCCAGTTCATGGATCAGCTAAAGATCTCATGTCTGAACACCACGCAGAAGACACTGGTATCAATGCTTCTCGTAAAACATCGATGAAAACCCAAGATTTTTACGATGCAGCCGAGGAAGTGATGGCGATGATAAGAAATAAAGCACGACCTGCAACTGGGTTAGCGAGTGTTGAGGAATCAGAGGCTGAGAGTTCGCATCGACCTGCTCTTAATGATTCGGTTATGAGCGAAGCTTCTTTTGAAGAGTCGACACGAGAGCCTTTTTCGCGGCCGCCTAGCAGGGATGGGCGGCCTATCGCGAGGTTACCAGTGCGACAAGAAGACCCAGAACTTGTGAACCGGCTTAAAAAGTACGAAGAGCAAGGCGATCTCGATGATATCCTTAGCCAATCACTGCGGTCCATGAAAAACTTGCAGATCAATGATCAGTCGATTCAGTCAGACCAAGTTTACGATGAAGATGGCGTTATCAGCGATATTCCGAATGTTAGAATCTCTCGTAACCCAGATCAGCCAGAAGCAAGCAGGAACCCTACAGAATTCCCTTCTCATAAGAGCCAATCTTCGAATGCCTCAACGCGACGGTCTGCCCCTACTAGCTCCTCTCGAGGATCAGACTCGAGGCGTCTTATCGCGCCAGATGTGGTTGCCCAGCTCATTGGCAACCAGGTAGGCAACATGGTATTTGACGATAAGAATAAGATGTGGCAGAAGGTGAAGGCACCGAGGCCAACTTTGAACATACTTCCTTCTGAAGACAGTGAAGATGATCCATTTGCTAGCATTCCCGATTTGACGGTGGATACAGTGAAAGAAAGGAAGCATCTTGATTTGACTGCCGGGAAAACTCAGGCAAATCCCGGTGAAGAGCCAGAATGCGATAACTCGCTAAGCTGGACTTCATCCAGACCCAGCAATACGGCAAACGAATCCCTCAATTCAAAACATTCGGCCAAACAAGATGGTGGAGCCAACGCAGAGGTCGCTGTCGAAGACGATGAGGAAATTGAGCACGAAATCTCACTGCACGAAGACCGAATACAGAAAGCCAGCCCGTCCCGCCCCAAGAATCTCACAATCACTTTTTCGTCCCCGATTGCTTCCATAATTCAGGATCTTCCACAAAGAGATTTTGATGACGACAGTTACTCGGAAGAATCTAATCTGGGTCATTCAATTGGCAGCATTGCAGCTGATTCAATTAAGGGAAATAGACACGTAAGGGTGGGAAGATCTGTCAGTGCCATGGCTACCAGGGCATCCTCTCGAAGTCGATCGCGGGGTGTCCAAAAGAGTGTTTCTGTTGAAGGGCATACTTTTGTTCCAAGACCTGTTTCACGCATAGATGAGCGAGATGAAGATGCGCCTCCTGAGGGGCATACCGAAGAGGTCAACCAAAAGCAGATTAGCATTCACGATGAGTCCGCTGTCATTGCATCAGAACAGGAAGATATGGGAAACCCCGAATTGAGCGTTGTAATGGCGACACCGAATCCTGCCAGAGCCACAGCCATGCTTGGAACTCCAATCATTGGACAGTACGTCGGCACATTCTCTTTAAGTCCTATGTCCGAGTTCACAGTTCATCAAATGGACACTTCATGCGCTTTGGAGGTAAGCTACGTCATGGGTGACCAGTACCTCATGACGGGCGATGGCTCTAAAAAGTCCATGTCTAAGGCTGTGCGGACGCTCGTTGAGAAAATAACAGAAGTCGAGCCTTTCGAACCTGATTGGGAGACGGTGCCTGAGCTTGACCTTAGCAACAAACAGCTGGACACCCTTCACATGCTTGATGAGTTCTGCACAACGTTGGTCACATTGGATGTCTCAAATAATAAGGTCCCTCACCTAGATGGTGTGCCGCAGAGCGTGCGCAACTTACGTATAACGCACAACGCGCTCTCCGAGTTGACAGCCTGGAGACAGCTCATGAACCTTCAATACGTCGATGTATCCAACAACCAGATTAAAAGCCTGTCAGCATTCAAGGACCTTGTTCATCTACGAACCCTTCGCGCCGACAACAATCAGATCACTAGCTTGGACGGCATCAAATTCCATGACAGTTTGCAAGTGTTGCGCGCTAGAGGAAACTTGATAACACATGTCGATTTCGATGGCACGAAGATGCAGCGCTTGACAGAATTGGACCTGGAGAACAACCAGATCGTCGCGTTCGAGAACGGCGAACAACTCGCAAGTCTCAATACGCTGAACCTTCAGCACAACCGTTTAACATCCTTTGCTCCTTCTGAAGGCCAGTACTCGCTGTCTCTTAGTATCCTAAAGCTTTCAAACAATGAATTGGAAACACTTGATCTTTCTGCCCTCCCTTCTCTTCGCGTCTTACATGTCGACCGCAACAATATCACGGTAATTACCGGTCTTTCGCACTGTCGCCGGCTAGATAGCCTATCTCTTCGAGAACAGAAAGGCAACCAAGCCCTCAACACTTCGTTCCTAGACTCGGCATACGAGGTCCGAAAGCTATTCCTATCCGGCAACCGACTCTCCGGTTTCAACCCTCAGGTAGACTTTCTCAACCTGCAATATCTTGAACTTGCAAACTGCGGCCTTCAATCGCTGTCGCCAAATCTAGGGCAATTAATGCCGAACTTACGCATGCTTAACATCAACTTCAACGCGATTGACGATCTTTGGCCTTTGCGCTATATCCCGCGCCTGAAGAAGCTCCTCGCAGCAGAGAATCGGTTGTCCGATGCTCAGAAAATATCCAGCGCGCTAGCTGAGTTTCCGCACTTATCTCGTCTCGACCTCAGGAATAACGGTGCAACGCTTGGCTTCTACGCCCCTGTGCACGCGCTTGTGTCCGCTGAAAATGACGGCAAGGAAGGAGACTTCGACCCCTTCACATTACCGGACGTGGACGTGGAGCGGCAGGACAAATTCGCGAGTCGTCTTGACATGGACACGAGAATGCGCAAACGAGTGTACGATTTGGTTGTGCTGAAAGATTGTCGACAGCTTAAGATGCTGGATGGTCTGCCTGTTGTTAGGGCTGTTAGGACATTGAAGGATGATGTTTGGAAGGCGCTTATGGAGACTGATATTGTTGATACTGAAACGCGGGAGAAGGAAGAAGGGAAAGGGGAGGGGAAAGAAGATGTTTCTGAGCAGTAGGGCTGCGAAGATAGCTTTGGATAAGCGGGAGTTATATATCTCTGCCTCTGTGACGAGGGAACGAGAGTGGAAATGGAGTGGAATGGGGTGGAAGAGGAAGAGTGTATGATATGTAGCTGTCACTGTGGTGTTTTCTGTTTTTCTCGGGGGACATTGGGTTGGTATTGGCGTCGGAGTTGGGTTCGAAAAGCGTATATAGCGCATGGTGCAGGTGTTTTGGTACGGACGGACGGACGGGTTTAGAGGATAGGTATTGCATATGGTGAACGGAACGGCGAGCACCTGCATTCTGAGGTTATTGCTTACTTACTTTAATGAGGAACGATGATGTCCGATGTCGAAGTTTTGGACATTGAAGAAGGATATATATTCATGGTTTCAGTGGGATTGAGGTTAGTGAATGACTGGTATCAATGTGTGATGTAACAGTTTCCCGCGAGATGTGTTGGTGACCGTCGGTTCCCTTGAAAAAGGATAGGGTGTAAGTTGAGAGAGTCTATTTGTGTGTAATGTGATATACTTTGAGACCCAATAATGTCCTTGCTTACGCAACCTCTTCTCACTCAACCGCAGACGAGGTGAGCGAGGTGTGTGTGATAAGGACTATAAATCTTATTTGATTCTCAGATATTACAAGTTATGATAGAGAACTACTTTTCTACCAGCTAGGCTAGGAGACTGACTTGTTAAGTTTACTGCCATTTTGGAGCCGGTGTAATAGTATTCCTGAAATGTAAATTGAATTCTAGATTGCACACCAGATGCCATCAAAGGATGCTTGATGAATTGAAAGGTCTGAGACATGACACCAGAGCACCCTGCAGGACATTCAGATCCGCTTATATACATTTCTCTTATGTGCATATATACTGATAAGGACCTCGAGAGCTAGGTACCTACCTAGGTAGGTACCGCCACGCCTCGACCTGTGTCCCCAGCCACGCTTAATCCCGAAATGGCCGTATGGGGCTCCAAGGCAACTCCATTTCCCCTGCAAAGCCAAGCTTGGTTGAGCTCATCATCACCCTGTTACCATCATTCATCAACTGCTCAACTCTCGGAGCCCAGCGCCATCAATATGGCTCCGTCAAAGCAGAGCATGTTCCGCTCGGCGGACATGAGCATGGTACAGCTGTATATTTCTAATGAGATTGGAAGAGAATGTGTAACAGCCTTGGGAGAACTTGGACTGGTCCAGTTCCGCGACGTAGGTCACCACCACCACCCCTTGATCGTTCAGCTGTCTATTCGGCTGCTGCATCTACTGACATCGACCAGCTCAACGGGGATGTCAGTGCCTTCCAGCGCACCTTTACTCAAGAGATCAGACGCCTCGACAATGTCGAACGACAGCTTCGTAAGTTGACACGGACGCGATCGGACACGTTCACGGACTTTGATTGACATAACCAAGGTTACTTCCACGCCCAAATGGAAAAGGCGAGCATCCCATTGCGAAAGCTAGATCTCGATGCCGATACTCTCGCCCCACCTACCACGTCCGAGATTGATGAGCTGGCCGAACAGAGTCAAAGCCTCGAGCAACGCATCGCACAACTTAATGACAGCTACGAGACGTTGAAGAAACGCGAGGTCGAGTTGACTGAATGGCGATGGGTTCTACGCGAGGCTGGCGGTTTCTTCGATCGCGCTCATGGTAACGTTGAGGAAATCCGGGTATCGACCGAGGACGACGATGCTCCATTACTCCAAGACGTCGAGCAACACAATCAGGCTGGCGATGTCGAGCGCTCATTCTCTGGTATGAACATCGGCTTTGTAGCAGGCGTCATCAACCGTGAACGCGTGGCCGCGTTTGAACGTATCCTCTGGCGCACACTACGAGGCAACCTTTACATGAACCAGTCTGAGATCCCCGAGCCTTTGATTGACCCTACCAACAACGAGGCGATCCGCAAGAACGTCTTCGTCATCTTTGCTCATGGAAAGGAGATCTTGGCCAAGATTCGCAAGATTTCGGAGTCTATGGGAGCAGAGGTCTACAATGTTGACGAAAACACAGATCTGCGCCGTGATCAGATGCACGAAGTTAACGCCCGCCTCAATGACGTGCAGAACGTGTTGCAAAACACTCAACAGACTCTCGAGGCCGAGCTGAGGCAAATCGGCCAGCACCTAGCAGCCTGGATGATTCTAGTCACGAAGGAGAAAGCTACATATAAGACGTTGAATCTATTCTCTTTTGACCGACAACGACGAACGTTGATCGCAGAGGCCTGGTGCCCCACGACAGATTTGCCTCTCATTCGTTCGACGTTGCAGGACGTCACCAACCGGGCAGGTTTGTCAGTCCCATCCATTATCAATGAGATCAAGACTACCAAAACGCCGCCTACATATCTTAGGACCAATAAGTTTACCGAGGCCTTTCAAACTATCATCAATGCCTATGGCACGACCACTTACCAAGAGGTCAATCCTGCACTACCTGCCATAGTCACTTTCCCTTTCCTCTTCGCCGTCATGTTTGGTGACTTGGGTCATGCCGTCATCATGCTTATGGCTGCCCTGGCCATGATCTACTGGGAGAAGCCTTTGAAGAAGGTTACCTTTGAGTTGTTTGCAATGATTTATTACGGTCGTTACATCGCTCTGGTCATGGCTACCTTCTCTTTGTTTACTGGTCTCGTCTACAACGACGTCTTCTCCAAGTCCTTAACACTCTTTGACAGTGCTTGGGAATGGGATGTTCCTGAAGGATGGAAGCAGGGTCAGCCACTTACAGCCTCGCTCAAAGGAGATTACCGTTACCCTTTTGGTCTCGATTGGATGTGGCATGGCACCGATAATGATCTTTTGTTCACCAACAGTTACAAGATGAAGATGTCCATCATCCTGGGTTGGGCGCACATGACCTATTCGCTCTGTCTCGCGTACGTCAACGCGAGGCACTTCAAGAAGCCTATCGATATCTGGGGCAACTTCGTTCCGGGCATGATCTTCTTCCAGTCTATCTTTGGGTACCTAGTGATTTGCATCATCTATAAGTGGTCTGTCGATTGGTACGCTGTTGGGCGATCACCCCCGGGCTTACTGAACATGTTGATTTACATGTTCCTGCAACCCGGTACCATTGACGAGGAACTCTACAGTGGCCAGGCTACTGTGCAAAAAATCTTGCTCGGGCTCGCATTTATTCAGGTCCCGATACTGCTATTCTTGAAGCCGTTCTATCTGCGATGGGAGCACAACAAAGCTCGTGGTAAGGGCTATCGTGGCATCGGTGAACAATCTAGAGTCTCGGCACTTGATGATGACGAAGATGGAAACACTGCCGGCAACGGAAATGGACGCTTTAGCGTTGAGAGCGACGGCGAGGGTGTCGCTATGATCGCACACGGTGGAGATGACGATGAGGAGGGCCACGGTGAATTCGAATTCAGCGAAGTCATGATTCACCAGGTTATTCACACCATTGGTAAGTAGATTCGATTTCTTTTTGGCGTGAGAGTAGCTGGCGCTAACAAGGTTGTAGAATTCTGTTTGAACTGCGTTTCGCATACTGCATCATACCTACGTCTCTGGGCTCTATCCCTTGCCCATCAACAGCTTAGCAGCGTCCTATGGGACATGACGCTCGGACCATCTCTTACCAGGACCGGTGTTCTCGGTGTCATCATGATTTTCTTGGCCTTTGGATTGTGGTTCTGCCTCACATGTGCCATTCTTATTGCCATGGAAGGCTGTAGTGCTATGGTAAGATATACTGCGACTCCCGGTCCCAAGGTTGCGATGCTAACGGCAACTAGTTACATTCACTACGTCTCCAATGGGTCGAAGCGCAGTCCAAATATGCCGAGTTCGCGGGTCATATGTTTGCTCCGTTTTCTTTTGTGACTATGCTAGAGGAGGACGAGGGGTTAGTCGACTTTACAGGCTAACCTCTGTTGTAGACATGGGGGGTTCGTTGTATGAATACATAATGGTGTCTGTAGCTATAGAAATGCATTCCAATTTAATGATGCTGTTACTAGGTACTAAATACTAGCTATACAGCCTAAGTATACCACTGGATCCAAGCAATATGTGCCTCTACAATGCATATCTCTGAAGTATATGACGTCGATGGGAAGCGCATACATATTACTACCTACCTACTTGGGCAGTACTTAGATGAATTACCCATGCGTCAAGGCTGAGGGTATTGAGCAGGTATGCCCGGAAAATAAGAGAGGATGCGCTGCCTCTATGTCATTCCTACGTAGGGAATAGGTAAGACGGTTGGTAGGTTACACTTGTATCAGTCACAGCCTTATGATCCTCAGCATGAATTCAGAGGCAGACTTTGAATCAGCCCATTGCAGTACAGTATGAGTGCAAGCTAGACACACTGTGGAAGTGCTACGAAGCATGATATGATTATGATGATTATACAGTAAGGAAGCACTGTACGTATGTCTGCCTATTTTCTCCTTAAGGTTAAAGGCATTTCAACATAGCCGAGGATCTGCTAAGAAACCGTCAAGTCTTGATTCTTTGAATCAAGAGAATTGGAACTCTTATCTCGCTAACCCGGGTTATGGCAACCAATGAATGATGACGATACTACGGGCGCATACATAAGATAGGATCACGTAGAGTATCTAGGCCCCTCTTTACCTCTCACGGAGCCAGAAGCAGACCAGGTCTGGTCTATCTCCTATGTATTGGAACCGGGGGAAAAAAAGAGTAACAATACACCAGTGCAATACAAACTAAGCTTCGTTAATTTTATTTGACTTACTCGGCTCATTGTTCTAGATTCCAGCAACCTTCTGGGATTAAAACTGCTTCCAGGTATACCTACCTGCGTAACGCATTGTTCCATAGGTTACCACGCTGGCGGTAGGTAGACAATCCTGGCTACCTTAGCACCTAACCAAGAAAAAAAAATAATCTTCATCTTCAACTTCCCTGTACTATACATACCTACGGGTCTACGACTTGCCAGACACGGTCGACATTCTACGATAGACCGACGCAGACAGATTGAACATCTATGGAGAGGCGCAAGTATATTTACTCGTCATAGTCCTCACAACCGGCTCACCTTTTGCGCACGGTTGCTCGAAACCAACAGGACACCTCGCTTGCCGCCGACGGGCGCGGCATGACCGCCCAGCCGAGTCATAAGCCAATTGCCATGTTTCGCTCCTGTGCTTAGCCTTGACGTGCGAATCATTGCTATAGACGCCCAGCTTTGTGCGCCACCAAAACCAATGGTCGACTGTTGACTCCCTTGATCGTCCGTCCATCAGCCTCCATTCAGCCTCCCTGCGATCCGTGCCCCCGTCATGTTGATAGGGCTCGGCCGGTAGAACCAGCGACACTCGCCCCGTCCCGTCCCGTCCTTGCCCGTGCAGAACGCGTCCAGCCCGGCATGCTTCATATCCGCTTCCACAGACGGACACCGTCCAATCCCACCTCGCCTACACTCGACCGGTCTTCCTGGGACACCACAGCCGTCCAGCCCGCGAATCTCGTCCCCACCGATGGCGTCCCGGCTCCTGATATTCGCCCACGCTCCGCCACCTCGGCTCCCTACTCCCAGGCCCAGAGTCAGTCCCTGTCGCAATCTCTGCGGGACCAGAACCCTCCTGTGTTACCGCCCATCGCTAGAGTTGTCTCTGCCGATTCTATACTCTCTACACAGAGCCAGAACTCGGACCAGAAACCAGCTGAAGACGTGAAGTCCTGCGATGAACCGAAACCTTTACTGCGATCCCCTTACAATGAACAACCCAAGTTCATTGGTGGGCTAGCATTGGAGAACTATCGTCGAGAACAAGCTGCTATGAACCAGCCTGCACAATCGCAGAGGGTTCCAAATGCGCCTCCAATAGCTTCAGCCTCACCCACCGTCTCACCCTCTGGTACCAGCACATCAATCCCTCCTTTCGGCAGTAGACCTCAACAACCAGTGCCACCTCCTGCTAAACCGACCAAGGCCCCGTCATTCGTGAGCCCGACGGATCTTCAGAATGCCTTGCCTACAGGTAAACGACCGCCCGGTGCAAGGATGACGTCCGATCAGTCCCTAGCCTCAAATCCTCCTGTCGCCCGGGATGCTACCAAGGCGAAAAAGGGGTTGCCTTTCCTGAAGAACCCAATGTCTACATTGCTCGCTAGGAGGAAGACCAGCCAAAATATACCAGATCTTACTTTGTCTACAGGGGAGCCTACCTATGACCCTCGAATACGAGGCACCCGGGTACATGACTTCAGCAACCCAAGGCCATGGAAACCCGTGGTGCAACCTAGCAAAATTGGCAATGAATCCGCAAATTCCGGAGATAGCCAGGTCTTTCATTCACAGCATAGTACTCCCGCAATACAACCCAGTAGAGCGCCACCAGTCCCTCCGAAAGACGAGCATTCTAGGTCAAGCCGAACCTCATCTTCTTACTCCAAGGGTTACTCTATGGACACGACTCTGAGTCAGAGGTCTCGAGAGTCGTCAGTCACCCAGCTCGCTGAAACATATGCTGGAGAAGAAAGCACTCAGCGACGAAAAAGTGCTCTATCTAAAGCCTCCATGTCTCGTAAAGCTTCAGCAGCTTCTGTAAAGAGCTCTTTCTCTGCTATACCCAGGCATATGAAGAGCACCTCATCTCGATTCAGTTTCGATATGATTGGAGCTGCAGAACAAGAAAAGTTACTAGAGGAAAGGCACCGACAACGCCAACAGGATAAAGCCTCGGGTCTAATTGGTGACCGAAGGGATTCGCGCTTCGACGAGTTTGACGAGGACGGATTTGATTATGACGCAATGGATTATGATGATGATTTGGAAGAGCGAATTCCTGGCGTCAACGCCGACTTAGATGATTATGAGGAAGACCTTGAAGCAGCAAACGACCCAGATAATGATCAGGATAACTTTGCTGGATTCGTATTTCAGAGGTCAGAGCCAGTATCCTCGTTAACAAGCCCTTACGGTCCTGGCCTACTCCCAACGCCTAGGGATGCTAACGGAGATATCATCGGATATGCTCGCACAGGGGAGACTCCCAGGTCTGGACAGTTCCCAGAGACCTCTATGGGCCTGCTTGCTGAGCCTAGCCCCAACCAAGTTTATAATGACGGTACTACTGCGGGCCTAGGGATTCAAGAGCCGGGTGCTGCGATGGGTTCTCCTAAGTTAACAGCATCCCAACCACCAGCTCAAGGCAGAACCCATCTCAGCAAGGACGATGAACTTTACTTCAATGACGGCTTAATACACGACTTTGATGGGGAAGGAGACGGGTCAGCATTTGATGAGTCTATCTTCGACTTAAATGACACCGACCAGTACGGGCGCCCAATTCCCCAGGTGTTTGCTAATGCTTTGGCACAAAGAAATGCAGCTTTGGAGACGAAGAAGCGGGAGTCTGATATGACTTCGAGACTTTCTGCTCAGTCGGCGGTGTCACATTCGACTGCTCATACTTCATTAAGCGTTGAGGCGCACGCAAAATCAGCGGGTCCTCAGGATGAAACAACTACTTCACATATAATAGCTCAAACTTGTGACGTGGAAGACATTTCACACATGACTCAACCTCTGGAATCACAGCAAGCAATTTCTGGGTTAGAAGGCAACGTAGTGGCAGCGTATCAAGCAGCACTGGCTGCCGCTGCGCATAAGGCCGCAGCTTCTGGTAAATTCCGTCGAGATTCGTCCCCTGAACCACCGAGGGACTTCACAGTCACATCACCTACAACATCAGGTTCATCATATTCGCAACAAGACGCGGTTAACGAGACTGAATTAGCTGACTACGAATACGACGACGGATTCTCGGCGGGATTAGATGATTACGAACTAGACGACGACGCCATCATCGCCGAAGCCAACGCAAGTGCTCTAGCTAACGACTCCGACGGCTGGTACGGACAAGAATTCGGCTTCTACTCCGCCCCTGTCCCGCAATCAGGGTACAGCCAGAGCTCCCTCAGCGAGAAGAACATCTTTCAATATTCCCACGGCGGATACTTCGGTCCCAGCGGCGTCACTCGGTCTACTTCCGGCCGCGTCGTTTCGCGCGAACCGAACCTGACGCCCATCACAGAACGCTCGGAGTACTCCAACAGAAACTCCCTGATGAGCATCGGCTGGCCGCAAGGACCGAGCAGCAGCGGGCCCATTCAATCCCCTGGTCTCGCCCAACTCGCCATGATGGCCGAAGACCACGACATGTCTCTATCAGCATTGCTCAAACTCCGGAATAAAGCCTGGGGCGGATCACAAGTATCTCTCTCGAGCTCCCGCGAGGGATCACCCTACGATCGCAACGGCGCGACAAGTCCCCAGGATTTCTTCGCGGGCGGGAGAAAGAACTCGTCCTTCTCGATATATTCCCAAGACTCCGCGGGCGCCGCGGGAAGTGATTCGGGCAGTCCGACACTGACGATGGCTATACCCGCCGTGACGACGGGTTCGATCCCCTCGCTTGCGAATGCTATGTCGCCTAGTATTTCTTCGGCATCGTCACAGGTTTTTGCGACGACGTTTCCGCCTTTGTCTGAGGTCGAAGAGCCTGTTTCGCCGGAGGGGAAGAGGCCTTATAGACGGGTGGGAAGTGGGAGTGGATAGGATAGGGTGAGATTTGGGGGCGGTAGCACTCACCACCTATACTGAACGTCGTGGAGGGAGAAGGATGTGGCAACGCAGTTCTTGATTGACACTTTCTACTGTTTCATACTTGTCTTACCTCATTTCATTTTGTCGGGGGTTGAGAAAAAATACATACTGTTTATGTTACCTAGGTATATAAGAAGGGAAAGTAGGGTATAGGCATTAGGAGTCACGGGGCATTCATTGGTCTACATAACACGGCACGCGGTTTGCATTGGATATGGATATGGATATGGGTGGCTTATAGTCGTTGGGATGGGACGAGTTTTGTATTGTTGATAGTGGTATTAATGATAATCAGATATTGAGCTCGCTAATTTACATAAGTGGTCACCTCGCATCGAGACGTCAGATGCTACGATTTCGGGCCTGGGGTCTTCTCCCATGTGCACTAAGCGTCTTTTACCTTGCGTACTGGCGTACCCCGAGCAACAATCTGCGTATCCATCGTAGCAACCCCTTTAGCAACATATGACGAGGTTAGGCTCAGCGAGCTATTTTGTCAACGACGTGATATTCAAATCTTCAAGGTCTTCAGAGAGCCAGTCTTGGAACACGGGCGAATCCGGCTCAGTATACGGAATGAAATGTTTCCTTTCCCCATATCCCTGTATGCTTTCCACCACTTTCCTCCTCAGCTCCTTTATAGCCGCTTTCGAGGCCTCGTTGCCTTCACATTCTAGCCAGTTCTCGATCGATGAGAAGTACTGATGGTACGCTTTCCCGTGGCTTTTGCTGGAGAGGAAACCCGAGGCTGCGAGCAAGTGCGAGCACGCGTAGCAGGGACGCTTGCTGCATCCGATCAGGTTCCAGACGCCTTTCTTGTCTGCTCTGGAGAAGTACATCAACATCTGGATCTCACAGTGTGGCAGCGTACCTTTCTGTCCTTTTATCGCTTTCTTCACTCGCTCTGTGGATTTTCTCATTTCGTCATCGTTTTGGTCACTTATTAGTCTGTCGATGGCGTCTTCGGCCTCGCTTTCATACGTCTTTCCGAGAAGTTCAATCTTCAGGTGTGCCCCTTTTTGGCGTAGGGTTTTCCCAAACTTGGCAAATATCAGATATGCCTTGCGAACCTTGGCGAGATTCTCGACTGATTTCAGTATAAGGTCACGTCGCTTGGCACATTGCCGATGACTGCGCAGAACTGGGAATCGACTACTGTTCTTTGATAAAGCTAGTAATGCCTCCCAAGACTTGTTAACGAGTTCGGCTTGATCCCATGAGTCCTTGCTGAGGTCCCTTCTGAGCTCAATGAGCAACTCATATACATTAGGGCACCATCCTTTGATATCATCGAATGTCTTTTTGCATTCGGACTCTAAACCAATTGTCGGCTCATACTCGCCTGTAGGGATGCCCAGAAAGCACTTCCTTGCCTGCTCTGCATACTCTTCAATTCGATCGAAGCAGAAGTCAGTCAGATCATCCCATAAAGCACCAAGAAGGCTGGGCGGCGTCTTGTCACAGTTCGCCGCATTCTCCAACTTCCTCTTGTGTTCGTCGTATTCATTGGGCCAGAACCCACGATTCGTGGTTAGATACAGGGTGAATAGGGACTTTGAGTTGTCGTCCTCTTGTGTCTGTTCTCGTAGGACACTCGCAACAACATGTTTCCTTGTCCTAGACTTGGAGAACATGACGGCAAATGCCCAGAGTACCTCCTGTAGCTTCATATTAAAGTCTTTCTTGAAATCGGCTTTAGATGCGCTCTCAAACTGCTTAACTTCTAATAAATCATACCCAGTGCTATCAGAGGACTCCCGCTGGGGTTCAACCGCCTCAAGAATGGCAAGTGCGGCGGACAATTCAACCAAGGTGCCATGAAAGGATTCATCTCCTGTCTGCGTGGAGGATTGAGTCGACCTGGGGGGTGTCAGATGAGGGCTTGTCGTCTTAATTGGGGATGGGGCGTTTCGATTGCGTTGTGAAGACATTGTGATGAGTTGGCTGAAGAATATTCAGACTGATCATAGCGAGTTCTCTGATGGTATTTCTCTCTACCATTTTATCCAACTAATTATATACTATTCGGAACTTCTTTGAACACCACCAGCTGTATCTGGTTTGGCAAGTATACTTGTCATGTCTTACTCCTGAACTGTCACTCCGACGACTGTTAGCCAGTGTACAAAGACTTCTACCTGATATCAAACCATCAGACTCCTAACATGTGAAGCAGTCAGGTCTCTTTGGCACCGACAGTACTATTGCTTTATCTTTTTTCGTACGCTGTTTGAAAAGGTTTTGATGAGAGCCTTCACATATAAATGGTGTTTGATACTGAGACATCATCACACGCGAACACATTCAATACTGCTGAGTAGTACCAAGCCAGGGAACACTTGCACGTCGTAGATATGAGGCAATATCATGATAGTCTCTTTTATTGAGGTTAACCTGAGAATGTTGCTTTGCTGCAACTCGCTCACAACTACACTAAGACATGTATGATAGTTCTGCTCTCTATGATAGCGAAGATGCTTTGATCGGCACGAGAAGCAGCCCCCCATCTTTCTCATGGCTTATTAGTTCTCACACAGGTTACACTTGCGAAATAAGCTTAAACAAGCAAATGCTAACGGCTAAAATGAACGAGGAACGAAGTGCAATTAGTCAGGACAGTCCCAAGTCGTATTTGTGCCAAGAGCGGGATTTGCAGGGTGGCGAGCATCATGAATTCAAGATAGAGACTGTGACGAAGGCTAAACTGCCTTACTTGTCATGATCAATTGAAAATGTTTTCGGTAGCATTTTTGCAGCTACTCTAGCATGCAATGCTACCAAATTCGAATCCAGATGCCGTCAAGGAGAGGGCGTACATATCCCATGCACTGACAAAGCATACGAAGCGTACCCTGGCTTCCATAATCAACGACCACTTCCACGGAAGTTGGGAGGCAAGGAACATCCGCGCGACAAAGTATATAGAATGAGGTCGGCCAGACAAGAAAAGCAGAAAGGCAGGTTAAAGTTGTTATTATCACAGTCGTCTATCACCTATAATACTTCCATTTAGATATCATTCAGGCACTGCATCAAGATTATCATCAAATCACACATTCACGATGGCGACACAGAACGCAGCTGCTAAAGCTTTCAAGGCTCTTCACCAACGGCCTAACAAGCCCCTTGCCCTCGCAAACGTCTGGGACATCATCAGCGCACGCGCCGTCGCCGAGCTAGAATCAACAGAAGCCCTCGCAACAGCCAGCTTTTCAGTGGCGCGCACAGCAGGGCTCGAAGACGAGCAGTTGACTCTAAACATCAACGTGGCCGCCGTCAAGGGCATCGCGAAAGTAGCAGCGGAATTCAACAAACCTCTGAGCGTCGACATTCAAGACGCATATGGTCCCGAGCTAGAGAAAGCCATCAACGCTCTCATAGACCTTGGCGTTGCCGCCATCAACTTAGAAGACTGTGAGCTGGCGACAGGAGAGCTGTATACTCCCGCCGAGGCTGCATCGCGCATTGAGCGTGTCCTCGAAGTGGCCAAGGAGAGAGGCGTGCCGGACTTCGTCGTCAATGCGCGCTGCGATGCCCTGGTGAAGGGCCACAGTATCCTAGACGCCGTAGTGCGTGGGAAGAGGTATCTAGCCGCAGGCGCAACCACAGTCTTCGTCTGGGGAGGCAAACGGGGCGTCACAAGGAGTGAGGTCGACCGAATGGTCAGTGAGTTTGACGGGCGCTTGGCTGTACTGGCTGTGCCGCCGCCTGCCGGGCTCAGTGTCAAGGAGCTAGCTGATATTGGTGTCGCGAGGTACAGCGTTGGCCCGTCGGTCATGTTTGCTGCCATCCAGACCATGCAGGACGAGGCGAAGAAGCTGTTGGGCTGAATGTAAAGTAAGACGTGCCGAGCATCTATCTTGTCAATGCGGGTATGATTCAGGATGCTCATTTGTGCGGGACTAAATGATGGGTAGCTTAATACCCATACCTATTATTCACAGCCAATCGTGATTCTCGGTGACATGATGTCTCTCTCCGCTGAAAAGCGAAAAAGGCTGTCTACAGAAAAAGCAAAAGGAAACATGCAGATGTTAGGACTCACGTAAGACGCCACGTACCGGAGCAGTGGTCGGCCAATGCTTCCTATTTAGCCACCAATTCTTCATTCCGCCATCTTCCAACGAGGGGATTTATCCTGTCGGTATCCCTAAATTTCCGAACATTGCAAACACAATCATCAAAATTTCTACTAGTTGATGTAGCTTCTCGAGCTTCTCTCATCGAGGTGTTCGTCGGGGTCCAAAGGCATTGTTTCAGCCACCGGCGGCCCCCAAATGGTGTGATGACCACTTTGCCAAGCTGTACGACGGTGAATGCCGGATACTTGGGCCAACTACAGTAGACTAAGGGTACAAGCTCCAAGGCAGTGGAGGTAGCCTGTCTACTATACTTAGAATAGATCTAGATAATGTACCCTTTAGCTGCCAACGCGCTACACTTGGTCACCATTCTTGGACATACTGGAGTTTAGGAGAAGCAGAGTTGCACCAGAACGACTCACTGCTGTGTACTGCTGTGTATGTAGATGGACAAAATAACCAAGGTGTAGCTATGGTGTGTAGCATGTGACGGTCTCTTGGCGCTCTCCCATAATGCCGGAAATTACATATAAGGATGATATGGCTACGTTTTGCGACTTGGCGAACGACGATAGGAGGGCCGGCTTACCTAAGTCCTACACTGGACTCTATCCTATCATATGTCGATGCTTCCAGTCCTCACGCTTCCTCATGCACCATCCGCGACATACATCACGTATCATCGCACCGAACCGCGGCAGCCTGCCAATGCGCTAAACCTGTTGTCAACCGAGATCTACACCGCATAAGGCTCATGATACGCTGCTCTAGGATTCAGCATGGCTGGAACCCTACCTCTTGTTTATTTCCACGGAAGGTTGCTGAGTCAAGTGTTCGTATGATAGGCCGAACCCCTTTCCAGAGTCACATCTGAATAAGCCGTGCAACCCCATCGTTTTGCAGCTGTGTGGTGCCTACTGTCAGCTTACTTACGAAGTAGTAGTCCTCAGCACTTGCAGCATCATCATCATCATCTCTTTACACTATTGGTGTGCTTGGAGGTGGGCATCAGGTTCACATCACGATATTGCTGACACCTATTTGGCATTACCGGACGATATCCTTTTATAAGTAGGTAATTTAGTGTACGGAGGGTGATGCAACATGGTCGGCCCACTGCCATTACGACTTAACGTACCGCATGTAGCAAAATGGTTCTAAACCCTATTTAGCTTGTTTATTTAACTTGGCGTAGATTGTCTTCTTTTATATCTATACCTGAAGTTCTGATACTACTGCAGATGTCACGAAAATGGTATACCTACCGGTAAGACAAAGCTTCGATACGTTTCATACCTGTTATGCATTGCGAATGACATCGGCGTTTAAATGTGGTCGTAAGCAGCTTAGTGAAGTGCTGAATATGACATGCGCCCAGGGTAGCACACTCACATCTATTATTCTACTACACTAACCTATTTCTCCATGGCGGCAGTCCTGGAATAAAATAGCGTACCCAAGCAGCGGGGGAGACGCCGACTACGGTATTTGGCCTGGCAATATGAACTTGGGCTGATCTCAATATAGTATGGTCAAGTGGACTTGCCGTCCCTGAGATGCTGGGATGGCATTCTTCTTTTCTCGTGCTTCGTCGAAGAGCCTTCTCCCTCTTACTTTCGCTTACACACATAGCCGCCTTGTCTTTTTCTCTGTCTTTTCGCATGTGATACCCATTCGTTCCTGCGCCTTGAGTTGAAATATGGATTAGGCGCTTCTGGTATTGTCTTACTATCTCTTTCTTGACCTCGAAAGTATATTTTAGCGCTACGACCACGACTACAACCATAAGATCAAGGGCATGGGATATCTCGCCCGAGTTGCGCGACCGCTGGTGGTCTGCGCTCTCGGTATTCTGCCCTTTGTTGGGGCGACCAGTATTTTGACATTCAGCGACCGGAGCTGTAGCACGTTGAGAAATACAATCAATGTGAAGGATGCCACCGGGTCGGGAGAATGCATGAAGATCACCTCGGGGTTTACGAGCTTCATGATTGGGACCTTGGGTGATGGCTGCTCAGGTATGTTGTGCTGGAGGCTGTGCTCATCTAAGGCCCAAGTATCACTGATAGGTAGTTAACAAAACAATGCGAGCTTAGTCACTATCTACGGCGATGATCCTAAAGACCCCATTTGTTCAGCTACAAATAATACAATTGCTGAGCCTTTAGTCTGTTATAACTCTACGTGGGCTTATTTCAGCGTCGACCTTTGTTCTCCAAGGTCATCTAGCTTAACAACATCCACATCCACATCCACATCGTCGGCAACGGCGACGACGACGATGACTACCCCAACGACAGCATCCGAATCTAGCTCTAATAATGTTAATGTTGGTGCCGTCGTAGGCGGTACGATCTCGGGTGTGTTTGTTCTTGCTATTATAGCTGGAGCAGGTCTCTACTTTTTCTGGTTTCGGCCAAGACAGCAAAGACAAATGGCGGAGCTACCTGCGCACTCAGCTACATCCCCCGGAGGAGGGGAGAATGAAGCTTATATGATGAAAGACTATTACGCAAAGAGCAACCAATACAAACCTCTTCCCGAAGAACCGCAACCGGTACACGAGCTATCGCCTCAATATATAGCCGAAGTACATGAACAGACACACGAGCGCCACGAGTTGCCACCTTGATGTACTATAATCAGGGAAAGGAAAAAAGAAATGATTTTAGCGAAAAGTTTCAGTCCGAGTCACCACGTCGAGAAATCGTACTTCACATGGCGCAATACTAGATACCACTGAAACAGGACAGTTTCCAACATTACGAATATTGCGAGGCTGCAGGAACCTCGCAAACCGCACAATCTCAACAGTTATTCCCGAACACGCACCATACTAATATATTAAAGTGGAGGAATCTTTGGTATGCCGTCTACTCCACCGATCAAGTCATGAGGTTAGAGAGCCGATAGATACAACGACAAAACGCCCGAGGTGGCAGAATCACGGCAGATCGCAAGGGAGGTGAAATTAGCAATTAAATCTTCTCGCTCAACTACTGGCTAAGATGAAGACGGGGTAGAAGCAGTCTATAATTAACCGGGTAACCACTTAGACATATTTGTATCTACGTTCCGACATGATATGACCTAATGATACTCATTCTCAACGGAGGCCATGTACTTCACTAGACATGAAGTCGTTATAGCTGAAGTTAACTTAAGGAGTGAGAAGTGATGCTCAAGCATGTTTCACTACATATTCACCAATGAGCAGCGTAAGAGCATGGCTCGCAGTATTGATCATAATCGAACCTATTCCCGACGTATATCGTCTAAGCAAGAAGAGCACGAGGGGCATAACATTACAGTTTTGGGGTTTCAGGTCTCCCTTTCTCGGCACTCTTCCTCGAAATTAACATCACCACTCTTGGTGGCGGAGTGTGTTATATAGATGGAGCTTGTGATGGTCTTGCTAACTACATGTAACGACGCTTATGGAAGTTTCATCCTACGCAATAACGAGGAGGTTCACGACCTCACGTTGTATTGAAATAAGAATGGAGTATATCCCTACCTATCCTATCCTAATATTCGATTAAACAGGCGGGGAAATATCAACTTTTTCCAAGCTACCTTTCCCATTCTAAGCCGAGCCTCATATTTGACTTCTCCTGAGAAAAAACCCCCCCAAAAGCAGGTAGGAGAGAGATAGAGATCAAATCAGCAAAAATCAGCGCAGAAAATCGATACCAGACATGACAACATACCATCCATCTCGTGTCTCATGATAACGACACTCTACCCTAATTCAGCCTCTTCCTTTGTCAAGCCTTCCAACACCGACACCCAGGTATATGCACAAGGCCCCCAATGGCCACAATCAGCGCATCGACAGCAATAACATAGCCGCCGATCGTGAATCCCGCAGAAGTATCCCCCTGACTCCTTGCCCACCACACGGCAACAACAAAGCTCGCTACGATGCCGAATAAGACCGCACCAATGAGGTAATAACATACTCTCTGAGCAGCCGACAGAGGCGGCAGCAATGAACTCGAAGTTGCGCCGTCGGCGCAGTCACTCGTATGTTCTTGTGCTTCCTCTGAAGCGTCAACACGGCGTCGCGAGAATTTTCTCGCAGGAGAATGCCGACTCGGAGAGAGTCTCTGGGGATGTCGTCGGGGCGGTCCAGCCTCGAGATAATACGGGTCTAGATCGAACCCGCTTCCACTTTGCTCACCATCATCCACATCACTACTGCCGCCGTTTGCCCGGTTCTCGCGAAGTGGCTGGAAGCGCTGATAGTGCTGATACCCTTTGAGTCCGAGCACGACAATTTCCGCCGCAACCGTCGCAATAGTCTTCGCATCGATTCCAGCAATTTTCAATCCCCGACCAAATTCCTCTTCCTCTTCATCCTCGTCTACCCGTGTCGACGACGCGATAACAGAAGATCGAGTCGAAAAAGACGACGGCGACGGGGGCGCCACTTGCGGCGGGGAACTTTCTAGCCCATATCTCGTCGCTCCCGAGTAATCTTTAGGCACGACAATGCCTTGAGAAGACTGCAGAACACGCCCACGCATAAACTCATTCGCCTTTCTCTCTTCTTCATCTCGATCGTTGTCTTCATCCTTTTTAAGTAATCTAGTCGGGTACCTGCGCCTAGGTTCATAAGAGAAGTCCGAGGCATACGACGTGAGAAGACGGCTCCCATCGTCCCCATTTGTCGACCGTGCGACGACGATGCTATCCGAGAACTCGCGGTCGTAGTAGAACGATCGCCGACTATACGTGACACCGCCGTCCGCCCCGGCGGCATTCGGGCGGACATCGCGGGACCATGCCGCCGTCGCGCTTCCGATCCTGGAGCTGTCTATCTTGGGCGACATGGCGACACTCCCTCAGTCAGTCAATTTGACTTTTGTCGGGGGTGCGGCTCGAAATGAGCTATGCCATAAGCTGATTTCCCCTCTTCCTTACTTCCTCTTTATTTATGTTATTTTATTTTCTTTCAAACTTATTTGTTCACTGATTTCGAAAGATATCTCAATTAACCCAAAAATGAGAAAAACGAAGCAGAACCGCCCAATTCTCCTCTCGCCTCAAATTAAACGAGACGTTCAATTTTTCCAGGTACGAGGCGCAATGCAAACACTTTTGACTCCGCCCTTGTCTCAGCTTACAGTGCATACTCGCCCACTCGCTACCGACGTGACCGTGCGACAATTGGCTGGCCCCTCATGGACAAGAAAACCTGAAGCCAATGAGAATGATAGGGGCTGCATTGAGGGAGCGGCTTGGACGCCGATGTGTGCAACCCGCAGGTAACATCGCTTGAGGCTGAGTTACTTGTTTGACAATGAGACATGGCCCCGACGGCATAGTTACACACTCTATAAGTATCCCGTCCGGATGAATGGATAGAGGGTTATTACACGACGAGTTTAGCATCTCTACAATAAGTAGCCACTATTAAAATATAAACAGGAAAGCGTTCCATGTCCCCAATACCTACTCTCTCATAGTCTTAAGTAAGTATGTAGGTAGACTACAACATAGCATACCCTACCCCCACGACTCTAAACACTGTCAACAAGAGCAGCATATGCAATCCCATTAGATTACCTATCCATCTAGATTATATACATAGAAAGTTACAATAAACTATAACCTTAATGGCGGAATGAAGAAGGTCTTATATATATATATACAACTTTCCAGTTTGTAGTATCGTAAGAATGAATCATCGCTTTCCACTTCTGATCAACACTATCTATCGATCAATCACTCCCTCACTCACTCAGCTACACATAGCCGGAATCAAAACATTGAAATATATAGACGAAGAAAATAGATCACACTATGAATCACACTAGTAGGCATCACTGAAAACTCGAGCAAGCCACGAGTTCGATTCCCCTTTCCAGTTCATATTCCTGCCCATATTCATTTTCCGTATTCATATTCATATTCATACATATTAACTCGAACAGTACCAGTAGTACACCAACTCCTGACTGCTTAACTACTTCCACTCATCCATTGTGACCCATCCATACAGTATCATCCATCCAACATACGTACTTACCTACCTACATATATATATATATACACATATAGCACGTCTCCCTTTCCTGACAGCCTCAGCTGCTATTAATTTCCCTCATCCCTTACATCCAAACCCATCAGGATAATACACCCCCCTCATTTTTCATAGTAGGTAACCCAAATTTATAAACCAGCATCAAGTATTCTAAAAGGGCAGTTGGGACTTAAGTCTATTAAACGCAAGAAACGACATGACAACTTATAACACACATACACACATACACACATACACACATACACACATACACACATACACAGCATTCACACTCCAGGCGAAAAACTCATATGGTTTTGCTTCGCAGATTTCCAAGTTTTAATTTATGAGAGCACACCCGCCAAAAACAGTAATACCAACTGAATAAACAGTATGTTTATATACTCTAGTAACATAATAACCTGGCCTAGTACGCAGATAGACCTCCCACTACTCTGGCTCTTAAAACTAACTACCTTCCGTACCTGTCAGGTGGCGGCCGATCATATATATGTCTGTCCTGCGGCCTTAACTGCTGTTGCAAGACCGAAGGCGGCGGCTGTTGCGCTTGCTGTTCACGAAGATGTGCATCCCGCGGGTCTGGTGGTCCCTGGGATGGGTACACCCTACTCTCATAGCTAACAGGTGTGTAGCTCCTTGGAGGACCCGGGTCCCGAGGGTCCCGCCCTGGGATAGGTGCGTTGCTCGGCGTATTGGTATATCGAGCATAGCCCGCTGGGCCTTGCGGCGGAGGTGGTTCAGGAGCACGTGATGAGGGCGGGTAAGATACCTGTAAAGGTGTCTGCATACGCGATAGCGGGAAATTGTCACGCAGTGCCATTGGGTCATGTCCGCGAGGTGGCGGAGGAGTATTCACCCATGAAGATTGCGGTGGCACAGAGCTACTTGGCTGGGGAGGTTTTGGCGCAGATGCGTGCTGAGCAGCCCAGGCGGATTGTGTCGGCTGCGGTTGTGTCGACTTAGGGGGTTGTGGCGGATGCGAGGACCACGTTGGTTGCTGTGGTGGTTGCTGTTGCTGTTGATGCTGTTGTGGTGGAGGTTGCTGGTGATGTTGTATCTGTTGATGCTGATGCTGCTGCTGGGGGTGCGGTTGTTGTTGAATCGGATGGCCTGGGCTCTGAGCGGGCCATCCCGTCTCTCTAGCTGAAGATGAGGGCTCGTGACTTCTCGACATAGATTGATGAGGGGCGTACTGGGGCGGAGGAGAGGAGGCATTGGGCGGTTGTGGCTGGATTGGTGCACCATAAGGATATGAGGTTTGAGACTGATACTGCTGCACTTGTGGAGGCTGAGCAGGAACTTGGTAATGAGGCGTATTTTGAGGAGAGCTAGCAGCAGTAGGCGGGTACTGGCGGGGACGATTGCCGTAGTAATCTCGTTCAACGCCTCCATCCATTGGCATATGTCTTGGAGCGCTCAAAGGTTGAGCTTGAGGTGACGCAGTATATGGCTTCAGTGATGGCATTGAAGATGGAGGGGGTGGTGGTGGAGGTCCACGTGAATATCCGTAGGGTTGGGCTTCTGTGAGTGAAGAATCACGGCGCACATGAGACGGTGGCGGTGGTGGCGGCGGTGGCGGTCGAGACAGATTGGCATGAGGCGGAGGAGTTGAGGACAGCTTAGGTGCTGCGGGCACTTCAGCGACTCGTTTGGGAGGAGGAGCTGGCGGATCATCGTTAAGAAGCGCCATCAAACTAGAGGTCTTGGGAGCTCGGGGTGGTGCAGGAGTGACCGATGGTGGTGTGCGCTGGGCTGGTGACGGGTTAAATGGCTCCGTGGCACTCGCTCGAGACAATGGCCGTGTTAGTGGCAACATAGACCGTGATGGTACAGGGGACGATGGGTTAGACTCGTTCATGAAGCCTCGACTAGTTTGATGTTGAATAACCGAATACGGTGCTTGAGGGGCTTGTGCTGGGTTGCGAGGAGCCTCTACTGGCCGTGATGACAATGGCCTGTTCTCTACACGCGATGGCGGACCTCGGATCGCGGCAGGAGGAGCGCCGTAAAAGTCCTGCTGAGGAGCGAGATCTGGTTCTTGTTTGACACGCATCTGCTGTCGCTCTGGTTGGCGAACTGGCTCCTTAGGAGGCTTCGATTCGGATTTTGGTCGTTCTGGTTGAAGATCGGGCAACGAGCCAGGTAAGGGATGCCTTACAGGTGGTTCTGGCACGGCCGATGGTGCGGGATGAGGCGGTTTTGAGACCAGTGGAGTCCTTGTGGCCTGTTGAGGGAATGTCTCACGTTCGCGGTCGGGGAAGGGAAGGGGCGCTCTCAGGGGCCGAGAAACCGGCGACATTGTCTGTGTGACTGTCGCTTGAGAGATGGGCTGCGAACCAACTTGGGGAACGAGATGAGCCGCCTGAGCGAATGGTGACGGCGCAACTGGAGGCGGCTGAGGTTGAGCAGCAATAGGAACGTTAAAGCGGGTATTCATGGACTGGCTGGTAGGAGGATGTTCCATCTTCGGCGCAGGCACATCTTCCATAACCGCATCCGCCGCCGCAAGTGGCCGATTGCTGGAAGTATCATACCGCTTCTTGGTACCAGTGGCCAATACGGGGGGAGGTGGCCGCTTCTCGCCCCTATGTTTCCGATCATCTGCCTCTTTTACGATTGCTTCCCAGTCCGTGCTATCTTTTCGGCGGGTGTAGTAGTTTTTCACCTGTAGATGTTAATAGAGTCACACGATAATGAAGGGCACCTAAACATGTGTAAATAACATACCATGACTGCGGTTTTGGTCCGCATGTGCGCAGCAATTGCCGCCCAGTCGCTCCCAAATGACTTGAGCAACGATGGGAATTCAGCAGCTTCAGGTACACTCCAATAGCTTGAGGGTTGCCCCCCAGACTTGCGATCCGGTGGTGGTGGTGGTTGACCTATATCGAGAACTGCCACTGGAGGTTGCGGAGGTGGTTCTGGTCGTAAAGGTGGAGGAGCCATTGCATCTGCCATAGATGATGGAGGAACACCTCTTTCGGGAGTAACAAGAGGCTGTGATTGTGGATAAGATTGTATGGGCATACCCGGGGCCGACTGTCCAAGATTCGGTGCCAACTCATACTGAGAGGGGATACGAGGCATGTCGTCTTGGGTTTGCTGACCAATCCAGTCCAAGTTTTGGGCTCTAGACGCGGAACGCGAACGGTTGCCTTTCGTCGCCGGAGATGGCGTCGGCCCAGGAGTAGGCGCCGCGGCGAGAGTGACAGCAACTCTTGGCTGCTTCTGATCCTTGTCTTTAGCCCGACGTCCTCTCTTAGGCTTTTCAGTCCCATCTGCTCTCGTTGCGGCCGCACCTCTTCGTCCCGGAGTTCCAGCAGGCGTTCCACTCTCGCCATCCGTAGCAGGAGTAGCTTCGGAGTTGAAGGTAGGGGCAGCCGCCCTACGTGGCCGCCGTCTCTCACCATTCTCTCCTGTCTCCTGCCCCTCTTCGTTGTCATTGTCTCCGTTTCCAAGCTCCGAGACAAGAGCACTTGATCGCGTTTTACCACGGCCGCCCCTTTTACGTTTCTTAGGTTGCCTTTTCAGTTTCTCCTTGAGATTAAGCTCATCTTTCTCTTTCTTGAGGTAATAGAACTGAATAGCTGTGCCAAAGTCCCTATGAGCGAGCGGTTCGGAGACCCGTCCCCATTGCTTCGGAAACTCCAAATAAGCCTTTTCGAACATCTCGCTCTCTTCCTTGGTGAAATTGTCCACGGGAGGCAGGACCTCCCATGTCGCCACGATCTTTTCGGGTTGGACAAGGCCAGTATTGCTACTATAGAATTCGTTTTCCCTTTCCTTCTCTGTCTGGTATTGGCGAGGTATCACAGCTTCCTTCTCTGTCCTGTGCCTCTCTCTTTCAGCCTGTTCCTGTCTCTCACGTTTGTCATCTTCGATTTTCCGTGATTCCTCGAGGACTCTTTCTAAGTCACGCTCAGAGGCGTATCTGCTGCGCCGTGTATTTTCGGGCTTTGGCTCTGAGCTTACTCCAGGTTTGGTATGGCCACCCAGGTCCGCAGTACCAACAACACAACTAAATTTCTCGCGACTCTTGACAGCAACTGGCTCGTCTGACATCGTAAACCGGATGTAGTTAACATAGTTTGCGCCATACGTCTTCTTCAGTTGCGTTTCCCTAACGTGCTGGGTCCATGCATCATCTTCCAATCTTTGTAAAATAAAGGCACTAACATCCGGCTGTTGCGTGTTCATAGATCTCATGAACCCTTTATCTTTATCCCAAGGCTTCACATCAAAGTACGGTAAGCTATCTAGGGGAGGCGTTTGCATGTGCTCGCGCACAATGGCGATGCTATGAAGATCCACGTCTTCAATATCTGTTTCGTCTTCATCTTCAGGTGGCGACGGTGTACAGGACTCCCTTTTACTCGCATCACCTGATTCAATTTGAGCCTCTTCAAAGAGTGGCAGCACTGGCTCTCCTTGTAATGTGGGCACCGCCACCCTCGATCGTGGTTGCACTTCAGGAATGGCACTCTCGGGCATGGCATCTTCCATAACTGTATCTCCATCATTTGCTAGCTTCTGATCACCTGGCGGTGATTTAGGTGCCACGGGAGTCTTGGATTCCTGTTCGATAGATGGTTCGGGTTGCTTAGGCACATCATTGGAAGGCCCGGCAGGTTCCTTTATAAGTGATGGTAGGACAGCATCAGATTCTTTTTGTGGTTGTTTAACATTGTCTCCCACCAGGGAGGTATCGCTCGCCCCTGTTTGTTCCTGAATCTTCGAGTCTTTCAGATCTTGCTTCGTATCTGTCTTTTCCAGAACTGGGGTCTCTTTCGGAATAGGACCAATCATAGCTTCTAAGCCTTCAGGTTCAATGGCAACTTGATTGACGGCTTCCAGCGAAAGCAAGGCATATCGTATTATGGGATCCATACATACGGAGTCCTCTAGCGGTTTCAATTGCTTTAATTCCTTCTCAGCTTCTATCATTCCAGACTCTATCATATCCCCAATCTCTTCGTCATCAGAATCTGAAGATTGGTCCATAATAGATTCCTTGCTTTGTTTTTCAGGGTAGGAGACACGTATGACCGGGACTTTCAAGGTGGGTCTCCGGTTCGCTGTCGACTCTGTTTTACTGACAAGAGCTGCAGTCTTCTCATCCACAAGTTTAATGTCTTCAGCTTCCTCGGAGGCTTCTGTATGAGTCTTTGTAGAACTAGGTTCTTCCTTGCGCTTTTCCCGTTCTGCAGATGAACCGGCCGATTGTGGTCTCAGCTCAACCCTTGAAACTTCGCCCGGTTCCAAGCTGTGTATTTCTTGGGCATTGCCCTCTGTTCTAGGAGTTTCAAGATCCATCTTTCCATCACTACTGCGAGGTCGATGAGAGGAATCTCCTGGTTGATCTGACTGAACACTATCCCCCCGAATACCAGCGGGCCGAGATTGAGCGAAACTTGATGATCTGGCCGGTTTAGGAGATTCCGGTACTCGATGTTTAGCAAGGTTGGGGTTGATCCATTGCATGCTTGAAGGGCCAGGACGTTGTGAACGAGGACCAGAAGGGATTGGTGGACTTCTTTCGAAAGCCGGCTTGGAAGGCCCGGTGGGCGGCGCTCTCGTATCTACAAGAGGGGACGCAGTTACAGGAGGAGGGCGATCTTCCTTCAAAGCCCTGGGCCCCGTAGGCGGTGCCTTTCCAGTGGCCGATGCCATCTCACTTGTCAGTGCTGTTCTATTAGGCACAGAACCAAAAGAGGGCGCGGCAGGTGCTACAGGCGGCGGAGAGACATCCTTGGTTGACGTTGGAGGTTCGTGAGAAGTCCTGTCCAGTTTCACTCGTGTTTCGCGATCCCGAGTATCACGGTCATCCCGAGGATCGCGCGGGCGCAAGTCAGCGTCAAGATATCTGTTGTTCTCTCGCTCGCGGTCATCCCTATCTCGAAATCGCCCTTCTTGCGAACGTGATCGGAAGGGTGGGCCACCAACGTATCTATCCCTGTCTTCATAGAATGGACGACCACGACCACGATCCCCCCAATCCCCTCGACCTCGGCCGCGTCCACGGCCATAGCCTCCACGATATGATGATTCACCGCGATATGAGGAGTGAACGAAAGGTGGATCAGAGGAAGAAGAGCCTGCTGAGAGTGGTCCATCTCGCGATCCGCGCCTTGCTCTATCTGCATCTACACCGAGAGGCCCGTCGCGCGAATCTCTCGAGTCTCGGAAATCTCTGCCCAGTGGCGAACGAGGACGCGGAGAGGGCCTGCGGCCCCTGAAGCTGTCCCTATCGCGGTCGCGCCAATCGGGGCGCTCACGCTCTCGGCTGCGGTCATCTCTATAAGGAGGGTCCCTCCGATCCCGGAAATCAATATCACGGTCCCTGCCCCGATCCCGGCTGTCCTCTCGCCAACCTCTACCTCTACCACGGCCCCTCCCTCTAAAATCGCCCGAATAGCCTCCGCCTCGAGGCCCACTAGGAGGGTCGAGTAGGGCTTTGGGTCCACGGGGAGTATCTCTCGGTAGGGTGTCCCGAAATGAATCTCGGTTCGCCTGAAAAGCTGCGGTGTTGGACCTAGATTCTGCAGACGACCGTCGAGGCCCGCTGTCGCTATAAAGGGATCTCCTATCCGGCGAACGATCACGGGACCTGGAGCGGCGTGAGTCGCCATCGTATCTTGATCCATTGTAACGCGACGCCCTATAATACATTGATCAGCTAGAGTACTTATGATCCTCAGCCCGCTTCCAAGGTACCGCTAGTCGCACAGTTGGGCAACTGTGCTGACAAAAAAAGTCATCACATCATAGGAACTGGGGGGAAAGGTGAAACACAGACTGAGAATTGTTGCGGGAATGCGAGCTTTACGGGCTTGTAATTATATGGAGAGAAAGGGGGGGAATAGCCAACAGAGTTTTTACCTAGGCTACACGCGCGGCATGGAATGCAGAAGCAATGTCGAACTTACATAATAACGAGATGGAATTCCCCTCGAAATTAGACTCTAGCCCGGCGTGTAGGTATTACATGCGAAGCTCCGGGGGATTCCAACTCTACCTCATACATAAAATAACAATGTCGCTCGATGGTTGTTTCTACTTGATGAGTATATTGATGAATATCAGGGAGAGCAGGCCCGTCGTGATAGTGGTGAAATGGTCGTGTCGGCTATCATGGGTTCCCGTGGGCCGACTGCTCGGGACGGGCACTGGGACACACCCACACACACACGATGGGACAGCGGCGGCAGCGAACGACGATGCGCATGAGGACGCGCGCACAAGGCCCGCGGAACAAGAGACAGCGGCTGGTGGATGAATGAGATGGCGCTGGCGTCGTGTGCGTGCGTGCGTGGTTGCGTATGTGGATTGGATGTATATGCGTATGTACTATGTACGTGTGTATGCGTGAGGAGGCAGAGAGTGGAAGACTGGCAGCAGAAGACGAGGTGACTGAGATTGCATTAGAGATCTCGAAAACACGATTTGGTCTCGGAAGCGCCTACCCCAATACGGACAGCAGGGATGCTCCGGGCCTCAGCCCTGGATGGCTCGTGGTGACTGGCTCAGATTTGTGCATGATCACTGCCTACCACAGACTACCACAGACTACCACTTTTGCCTAGCCTGCTAGTGCTACCTAGCCTATTTACCTTACTGACGAAGTAGGTACCTACATACTTACATACTTAGGTACTTACCGTGGATGTTAGTGGATGTAGGTACACCAGCATGCAGTGCTGTGGCACGCTAGGTGGGCCTGTGATACCTAGCCTGCCTAGTAGGTACTTCTAACTAATGTACTCAGTGAATGACTCCCCGTGCCGTGATAATTTTTTTTTCTCCCAACCCCGACTCCGTATACCACCTAATGTAGGCAGAGCTCTAAATACTTGATTATGGTTTCAATCCAGGCCAATGGTACAGACTGACAAAGAATATCCATCTGTATTCCAAGATCTTAAATAGGCATACCTGTGATACCTAGTCTACTTACCTAAGTTTACCTTATGCGCATAGTACTACTGCAGGTGAAACATCTCAGAACTTGAAATGACCGTTACTGTATCTGTACCTGTAGGTATACTTAGCGTGATGTACAAACTTGAGTCAAGCTCCTCGGGAGTCTAAGTATGCATGTAAGTAAACTGTACCTTTGACAACAACGAATGCAAACCTGGGCCCCCTGTACGTTTTATACCTACTTAAGTAGTATGTACCTACTAGGTAGTATGTGCCACTAATGCCAATTATAGAGTGTTTTTCCGCGTGGGTCGGCATATGGGGTTTAATGTTGATTCTACCTAGCTAGCGTAAACTTGTCGTCCGAGCTTAGTGTTCCATCGTCAGACCGTCTTGAAGATCAAATTTAAAAAGACTCTCGTCTATAGTACTGCTTGTTCTCACTCCAGCGCTTCAGGACTCGCAGAGCTTTCGCCGACGATGCGGCATTAAATAAGAATCACATACTTGAATGATACTATAACCTCTACGCGTACACACATCTCTTGCTCCCTTTCGGCGGTAGTTAGACTCCCAGAAGCTCTTCTGCCTAAGTACGAGTGACGGCCAAGGTGTGATGCGTTAGTTTAGCTCTTATGATCTGCGCATCTTTACTTATCTTGGTAATTGAAACATCTGTGGAGCATTGTCTTTTTTGGTATTGAATACCATAACTACCTAGGTAGTTGTCACTGTTTTTAACAAGTCTGAATTCGAGTCGCGGCTCTTACCAGTACTTATATATCGATTACGATACCTGAATGCCTAGGGATTTATTCCCATCTCAATCACGCTTCTCCATCCCGACCTTTGTACACGCGTCTGAGGGAAAACATACCCAAATTCTCCCTTATCTGGATTTTCTAGTTTCCTCTTGGAGAACCCCCCGACGGTACAGTGGCCCAGGATGATACAGATCGGGAGAACTGGTATTCCGACGGCGCCTCGACATCATACCATGCAGACGGTTCGTCCTGCGCGTCTAGCCATTCCTTTATTTCAATTACCAATATCAAGATATCCATCGGGCTCATCTGCACTGACGACGGGTTCGAAGACACTGGCCGTTGATCTGGATTAATCGACACGTGTTCGTGTGTTGCCTGGGTTGAAATCGATGCCCACTCGCCTAGCGTTGTGAACGCCTCATTCTCTTGCGCTGAAGCCGGAACCGATGGGGCCTGGTCTATTCTCGCAAACATAGGACTTATGTTTAACAAGGTGGACGTATGACATGTGGACAGGTCTTCCCCTTTCAAAAGCGAGCATTCTCGCTTTTTAGCCTCTTGTTTGTGACTCTCCCTAATCTTCAATGGCTTTCTCAATGGTGTTCTAGCGCTGGCTCGATCCCCTGCGCAGGGAAAATAGCCTTCAGGGCTCCATTGCTCACCGCCGGCTTCTGGAAAATTCTCCAATTTAATCTTTTTATATTTGTGGTCTTCTGATTTCGAAGGTTCAGTTTTCTTCCTTTTCTGGTCAGGTGGCATGCTGAAGCCTGTTGGAGGCCAGTATATTATCTTCAGGAATGACGCTTTCGGGGACGTTGTCTCGGGTAACCTCGCCTCTCTTCATACCCAGGAATTCCCTCTGCGTACCTGTTCCGCAGAGATTCAGGCACCTCCACCAAGTCAGGCGTAGCAGTATGTCTGATGGAGGAGACAATATTGGCTTTGATGGAATATGGCGCAGTTAGTTGCAAGTACCAGTTATTGGGAGTAAAAAGGCAATTGAAAATAATGCTCATTCAGATACTGTAAGGGTACTTCAGCATTGATACAGGTAATGTGTTTAGGAGTGTATGGAACGGACAGTCGATAACCCATACTGCTGCACCCTCATCTCGGGAGAAGCGCCATAAGGCAAGCACGCCCGCGTGCCATTCAGTATCGCCAGTCACGGCTTAAGCCTTACGGCATCAGCTCATGTCGAGTGCTACCCAAGGAGAAGTCAATTGATGCTGGGTTGTGACTGACAATGATTGTTCCTTCCTAGTCGTAGCTTCCATTCCCCTTGTCAGTGTTCTCTGGTTGACCTGTAAGCATCAGTCATGGAGTTTTGCTTGACACAGCAAATTCAAAGTTAGATACAAAGCTGCAAATAACATTGGGCGCCGAACATGTAGCTAGCATCCGGGGGAACGGTCAACTGATTGTGGTTATACCTGAAAGACCAATAAGTTGTTTGAGCAACGACGTGTGAGATCAATTCGTAGGTATGATCACAAGTTTCTGGGCGACGTGTGGTGACATGAAACTAATCATGTCTAGATAGCCTTAAATATCAAGGCTACCTAGGGGCTGCAAGGGGAGAATATCATTCTTAGCTGTGCAAAATTTCACGGCGAGCAGCATAAGAGCGCACTGATAGGCACGTGCCCCGGAGTGATGAAAAGGGAAGATGTAATTCTTGATTCTAGATGCTGTATCACATTAATGCGGTGTGATTGTAAAGATGTTTACTTCTCGACCACATGAGCATACATCCCAAGGTAACATAGGAGCTCATTGAGAGAAAACCCCTACATACAGATTGGCAAAAGTCCTTCTAGCTTGCGAGTTGGTCACTCGCTGTATGATCTTACTGTATATCACTGGCTTGTCTAAATGTATTTAGATTTGGCTTTTAGAAACGGGTATCGTTAACCGTGGAATAACGAGCATTCTAACTGAATTAAGCATCTTTCGCAAATGTGCTAGCCACAATAAAGGGGAAGCACGCAGAAGCCTCCAAGTAGACCTGTGTTCGTTAGCTTATGGGCTGACTATCATGGGTCCTTAACATAAAGGTGATGCGTACCTTGACATGCTCAGCTCCAGGTTTAATCTTTCCCCATGAAATGGCCTCGTCCGGTCTTGCCCCAGCATCGCTTCCATCAAATTCCTGGGCTGTATTTATATAAACGGCGTAATCGGCTCCGTTCCTCATGAGACAGGCGTTGGCAATATGATGCTTGACTACACCACCCCCTAAAATGATCATTCCCGCTCGCTTGGCGCGCACGGCTATGGTGTTCACTCGACGTATATCTTCCACAATGTCGATCTTGAGCTGCCTCGGCGATGCCTTGAAAGAATGAAAGTAGAGCATATCGCCTAGACTGCCATCTGTTAAAGCCGGACAAAACACAGGTATGTCGTTCTTATATGCCCAATAATACACCGATCTCTCATCATTAATTTCTTTTCCGAGCCGGTGTATTACTTTCGATGGTGTCCAATTAATCTCGGCGTCGGTGCCTTTGCTGGCCTCTTGTTCCTCAAGCATTTTATCCAGAATGGGCACGACCCAGTCTTCAAAGGCACAGTAGTTAACATTTGGTACCATCAGATTTCCGATCCTGTTCAGACCCTTGGCTCGGAGGTCGGAACCCTTTGCACTAAAGGACGACATGTACGTGTCTCCTAGACATTTGATAAAGTCCTCTTCTATTCCTCCGGCTGTAGTCACGATGCATGACACATGCTTATGCTCTACCAGATATCGAAAGATGCCTCGGAGACCCGAAGATATCATGTTGGACGTATATCCCAAGAATATAGTCGTTCTGTCACCAGTCTCTGGGTCACGCCATGACCGCTTTAAATATATATCGTTACTTCCCAAATTCCGAGACGTGTATAGCAGGTATTGACAACTTACCATTTTGTTGATAATATTCACAGCATCCCCGATTGAAGAGGCTTGGAAGCCCATGTTACTCATACTGCGTATGATATCATCAACGGTTATCGCCTTGCCCTTGAAGGCATTGAAGTCGATTTCCTCGACCTTTTGAGCATCTTCAGGCAGCTCATCCGAAGGGACTAAAACTGCATCGGTAGCCTCTTTCGGCGGCGCATTTGGATTTTGCTCAGACGAGGACATGGTGAGTCTTTCTTGGCCGAGTCGATGAGCGTCAAACTGATAGAGGGGTAACTATTTAAAATGCATTAGTATCACTAATCGCCAGCGTCTCTCTACTGTTTCTCTCCTAACAACAGCAGTATTGATGCACCGATGGAAAACAATGAGAAATTGTGCGTTTCGTGTTGATTATCTATTCCCAAATGCGAAACTTTCAGAATTTTCTTTCGATTCTCATCAATTAATAGCCAGTTCCAATGAATCGGCATGCTGCCCCTAAACCTACCCACTGCAGGAGAGGTAGCGAATTGTCCAAGGCCCCTAATAGTGTGGGGCTCATGCCTGCTACTTCTCTAGGTTAGTGGTATTTGTAGGTACAGCGTCGCCTGTAAACTTGATAAGATAAACAGTGCTCATGGTCAAGCTCCAAGCTCCGACCTCACGTCAATCATTTCAACTGCCTACCTCCAAACTATTTAAACAGCGCGCGCGCGCGACATCGCAGCCGATACAATAAATCAAATGCATTTCGGGAGCTGATTGATCGCATCGATATTACCGGTCTGCAAACCATTCGATCCTCCAAACCCGCATCTCCTTCAAGAAATGTCGTCCATTTACAATCTCGAACCTCAACCGACCGCATCCGTCATTCTAAACACGACCATTGGAGATCTATCTATTGAGCTCTTCGCGAAGCAAACCCCGCTAACATGTCGCAACTTCTTGCAATTGTGCCTCGATGGCTATTATGACAACACCATATTCCACCGACTGGTTCCGGGTTTCATCATCCAGGGAGGTGATCCTACAGGTACTGGTAATGGAGGCGAATGCATTTACGATGGCGGCGCGCTCAGTGGCGACCTGGACCCATGGCCGATGGACCAGCGACGAGGGAAGAATGCAGGACCAACAGGCGTGAACTTTAAGGATGAATTCCATTCACGCTTGAAATTCAACCGGAGAGGCTTGCTTGGAATGGCAAACGAGGGAAAACCCGACACAAACGGGAGCCAGTTCTTCTTCACCCTGGACAAGACTGAAGAGTTAAATAATAAGAACACCGTCTTCGGGCGAGTTGTGGGTGATACTATATATAATCTCGCGCGTATGGGCGAGGCAGAAGTCGCTGAAGGCAGCGAAAGGCCTCTATACCCCATCAAGATCACTGGTGCGGAGATATTGGCCAACCCCTTCGATGACATGAAGAAGAGGATACGCACAGCTCAGCCAACAACGTCCGGCGTTGCGGCTGAGAAGAAGAAGAAGAAACCGAAGAACGGCAAGAAACTGTTAAGTTTTGATGACGAGGAAGGTGATACCGATGCGCCTGTGATCAAGAAAGCGAAGTTCGATTCACGTATCGTAATGGATGTAGATGCGAAGGATGAAGTTACAGTGAAGAAACCAGCGACCGCGAAGCAGAAAGAAGAGAAACCTTTACGCAAAACCATGCCCGTTCGAGAAACGCAACCTGATACACCCAAGGTAGAAAAGGCCCCATCACCACCTTCAGAAAAGCGGCCTATACCTGCACGCCCTGAAACCTCACCTGAAAGGGAAGTGATACCAAAGAAGTCAGCGCTGGAACAAGCAAACGAAGAGATAGCTGCCTTGAAGGCGTCTATGAAACGGACAATACACTCGGAACCGGTGCAGGAAACGAAGAAATCCGCTTTGGAACAGATGATTCCTACAACTTCATCACGCGGTCGGAAACGGCGTAGAGGAGGTGAAAATGCCAGTACAGATGACGATCTATCTATGTTCCAGGCGTTCAAGGCCAAATTGAAGCAAGCAGGGCCAGAAAAGGAACAGCCTACGGTATCATTAGGTGATGCCGAAGAGAAAGCAGACGTCCCCATGGAAGGCGAAGCTGCATTATGCGACCTACATTTCATAGCCAACTGTCAAAGCTGTACATCGTGGGACAAGGTAGAGAAGGAAGACAGCGACGACGAAGGGTGGATGTCCCATTCTCTTAGCTTCGCCGCTGATAAGCTGGGTAAGGACCTAAGCTACAGGAAGAAAGCCGAGGAGGAGTTAGTTGTGATAGACCCGAGGGAGAAAGCTCGCACGCTCAAAGAGGAGAGGCGGGCCCAGAGAGACGCTCAATCGGGAAGATCGGGACGGGAATGGGATCAGGCAAGGCTTGCCAAGTTAGCTAGATCGTCGGCCCTTGCTGGTAGGGGAGCCAGATGAGATACAAATTTTAATTTGACAAATTACATAATCATTGAATGAAGACACAAATTGTCCCTTGATGCAAATCGCGATCTGCGTGTTTGCAGCTCCGCATTTAGTTATTTCACGGGATTTGATATCAAAGAAACAGGTTTTCATCTTGATATCTCGGGGAGTTCGCGTTTTGGAACAAGTCAGGTGTAGCGTACATAGTCCGTGGGAGTTGAGCACATGTTCGCGAGCGTTTGCCGGGTGCCTAATTATGGTAGTATTATACCCTTGGAGGTCAAACCGTTACCACCGAATCCTGAAGAATAAACGTTGAAACCACACTAGGTAAACGAAACAGTATCTTCATGAGAGTTCTAGTTAAATAGTTCAGACCCTCTTCGTCATCTGCCTCTTTTCACTTGGAACAAGCAAGGTAGGTATGTAGATATTAACAGGCCATAGGTGTCTTGGCGAGGGCGGGGAGATGAGTTGCATCTGGAAACCAACTGCATTGACATGACCACGATAACGCCGCCTTTTACCTATGTATGTATGTGCTTATTGGTAGGTAGTCTCTCGCAAGTAAGACAACGGCACATATACTTTGCGGGAGCATATATATTCAACTGAAGTGCTGTCAACTTCCGCGGAATAAATGACTGCCTACCTATATATTAGCAGTTCACTACAAAGGGAACCAAGGTAGAGCGAAAAAAAGGCAGTGAGCATGGGATTTTCATATTATAAGTAAAGTTCAAAAGATGCAAATAGACTGATAAAGATAAGTTCAATCCTAGAACCTGGAGGTTATATTTCTCTGTTATATAAGACATCATCATCATGGGACCATTTCGCCAACTCCTGCCCCTCCACAGTGGGACTCTTATCGTTGCTTGAGCTTCTACCCAAGATAAGCTATATGTAGGTACGTACCCATCTTTCTGGTTGGATAGTAGCCGATTGCCTGATCGCCCGTTGACATAGTTAATTGATGTCTCGTGTCTTTTTTCATTTTCAGCGTGTAATTGCAATCTATATGTGTTCGAAGGAGGTTGCTTCAAGTTGTCAAGTTATTTGATGCTGTGTACTAGGTACCTATGTATAAAATGTACCTCTACTGTAGGCAGGTATCCGTTGCTTGCAAGGGTGCAGGAGCCTAGTACTTACATAACAATAGCGGCAGTGCCTGTGTTACAACATTCCAAGCAAGGCTTTTCCAGTGAACGTTAACTGTGAAACTTAAAAGAACACCCCCTCGACCCCCATTCCCTGCCGCTAGGGAGCACAGGTGCCCTCCACTTGCCTACCTAAAGCCGCCCTATTACAGTAGTGCCGGTAGCTGAGGTATTCACAACCGCCGGGGTTCTATCTGATCAGGTCAGGTAGAGAGGCGAGAGAGGTAGGTAGGTCTTTAATCAGTGGTAGATATGAGAGCTGTCGATACCGGTGGCTGAGTGATATCTCAAGTCACCGGCCCCAAAAGAAGCATCACGCAACGCAACATACAAGGGAGATGCAGTTGTGACAGCACTTAGCAGCGCGCCGCCAAGACATCGAAAGACTTAGCGAAGACTGGGTTCCATACCACGGTTCCATACCACCATCCTGGTCCGCAGGCCTGTGCCGGAAAATCGGTCAAGGAACAAGAGAGACGGCTTGATGAAAACTACATGTGCTCCAGCAGAGCTCCAGCCCCTCCGATACATCATCCATCCATCCATCCATCCGTCCAACCTACCATCCACCCTAAAGGCTGGTCTCACACCACCGACTCACCCGCGAGACTGCCTCGCGCGCATTCTCCCGTACAGCCCACCGCCTGGTGTCCGCCATCCATCCACCCATTGGCCATACCTACAAGAGCGCGACATCCATCGCATTTGTCGCGACTTCGAGAACAAGAGATCCCTTTCTCTCTGCCTTTCCCGCCTTCTACGTCTCCGACGTCTCACTCCTCTTCATTGTTGCTACCGCGCCGCGCGAGACAGTCCTGATTGACAACGTCTCAGAAACTTCTCTCTGCCTTCTACACCTGACTCACCTTTTTCCATCTCCGTCATCTTTTTTGTTTTATAGGTACTATATAGAGAGGAGTGCGCCGAACATTACCGAAGCCCTGAGGTCCATCATTGGATTCTGCGCAACATTGCCCGAAACGACTTGACGAGCTTGGGTGTCTTCTGCCTCTCACACACTTGCTTGCGCTGCTAGCTTCTCCGACCGCCCTATCCCCTCAGACGGACTCTGCACTGCGTAGCTTAGATTTAGCGACGGGACCCATGTACAATTGCATTTTGGCGCTGGTAACCTGACCGCGCGACCGACAGCCTTGCCGGAAATCCGCCCGCAAGTCGCCCTGCCTTAATGCGAACAACTGCCATTACTTAACGGCATCAAGCGAGCACTCTTCCATCGTCATCTCGTCTGCGTCACGTCGATTCGATCACTTTGCTTGACCGCCTCTTCATCCAGGAATCTTGACCCATGTACACCTACTATCGATCCATGCCTGCCTCAAATCCCCGAAAACGACCAGCCCCAGGTAGTCTACCTATATCACAACAAATCCCGCAACAAATCCCACAGCCATTATCACAACAGATGGCTCAGCCGTACAACCCCGCCGAACAAATGCTCAGATGGAATGGCAACAACGTCGGCAGTTTTGCCGAAAACGCCTCCACTCCCATCAGTACATATGGCATAGTACCTCCCAATCAGGCTCAGTTTGCCCAAGGTACCCCTTCCACATCTAATACGCCCTCTAATGCGCTAGCTAGAAGGGTCGGCAACAATGCGTTGGTTACGTCCAACCGTATGTTTTCGCCGCAGCCCAATGACCCTTGGTCTGGCTTCACCGATGATAATATACTGTCAGCTCAGACGAATGGATCATTGGACGAACACGATAATATAGAGCTGCTCGAGGAGAAGGCACAGAGGGCAAAGAGGGAAGCACAGGCCAAGAGGAAACAGATTCCTCCCTTCGTCCAGAAACTTAACAGGTATGTTTTATCCACATATTGTCGTCCTGTTCGTCTGACAGGCCTTGGTTGACATTTCTATGATAGCTTTCTGGAGGAGTCGAAGAACACAGAGTTAATCCGATGGTCTGAGAAGGGTGATTCATTTATCGTACTTGACGAGGACGAGTTTGCCAAGACTTTAATTCCTGAATTGTTCAAACACAATAATTATGCCTCTTTCGTCAGGCAGCTGAACATGTATGGATTCCATAAGAAAGTTGGCCTCTCAGACAATTCCATGAAGGCCAGCGAGCGCAAGAATAAGAGTCCAAGCGAGTACTACAACCCTTACTTCAGGCGAGGACACCCAAATCTTTTATGGTTAATCAACAAGCCAAAGAGCGGAAACAGCAAGAAAGGGACCAAGAAGCGAGGAGACGATGGAGAGATCGATAGTGATGACGATACTGTACCAGTTGATGACACTGTTACTCAGTCTTTTAATCAACCAAATGCGCCGACCCGAGCTCTTCCGGCTCCCGAGGCTGGCCCCCTACAGAGGAAAGAGTTGGCCCTCGTGAGAGACCAGATGGCGGCCCTGCAGCAACGCCAGAAGCAAATCAGCGATGCTATTACTCGATTACGGCAGGAACATAATCAACTCTACCAACAAGCACACGTATTCGAAAGTATGCATAACCGTCATGAGAACTCCATCAACGCCATCCTGAATTTCCTTGCCAATGTCTTCCGGAAGTCGTTGGAGGAGCAAGGGGGAACTCAGAATGTAAATGATCTGCTTGCCAGCATCATACCTAATGTTCAAGTACCGCCGACGGGTCAAGGTAGCGTTGTTGACCTCGATGACTGGATGCAGCAACACATGGCTCCAAACCCTGCCAAAGTCGGGACGCCAAAAAGAACGCAACGCCTACTGCCTCCAATTCCTAATAATCAACCCTCAGTACAACCCACCACCTCCCAGCCTCCATCTTACCCCAGCTATGGTAGTCAGGAACCACAAACTGGACAGGTTACTGAGCTGTCCGATACCCCTGGCGAATCCGCCAGCACACCGTCTTATCTCAAACAAGAGCTAGAGTCTAATCCTCAAGAGGGCATGCTCAAACTCATTCAAAATGCTAACACGAACGCTGGAAAGACTGGAAGCTCACCTATCGATCTCTCCAACGTCGCGGCTAACACGGCAGCGAATATGACAAATGACCAACGTGACCGTATGTTGTCCATCATGTCCAAAGGACACAATAGCAGCGCCGTGCCAACACCGACCCCATCTGCCTCCTCCCCGCATACAACTACTCCTGGTATCTCGAACTCGAGTTCATTTGGGACAACAGGAACTCCCGGGCAGTCCAACCCTAATGCTCCGTCGTCTTTGTCTCCCATAATGCGCCCAGGGGTGCCAGCACCTATCGAAAGGTTATCCCAGACAAGCGAGGAGCTAGAGCGGCTTGAACGCATGCAAAAGGAGCAAGGCCGAGAGATCGATGACCTTAGCAGCCTGCTCGGTCCCTATAGCCCCTCAGGGTACATACCTGGCGTGGAGGAGACAGCAGACTACTTCGGCGGCGCTGGCGATGAGTTGGATATCAGTCAATTCTTAGACCTGAACGGCTCTGCGGATGGGAACGGGAACGACTTCCACTTTAATCCCACGACGTTCAATAGCTGGGCTCCTCCAGAGACGTCGAATCTAGCAGGGGACTCGGCTGGACATGGCTTGGAGCCCGGCCGAGTAGTGGAAACAAATACACCAAGCCCCAGTGGTACGGAGGAGATTGCACGGGAGGACCTCGAAGATAGCCCTACCCGGGGTGCCAAGAGACAACGAAGAACATGAAGATGAAAAAGCAAGAAGAAGAACAACAAAAGAAGGCGTGGGGGCTGGGTTGACGGCGTTTGAGAGTTTTCGGGCAAGGGGGTTTTTGCACCTGTTAGATATCACCAACTCGTATCATGGGGGGGATCAGCGGTATTGTTGAAATTAGCTTGCATAGGCATGTGTGCCATGAATGAGAATCTGACCCAAAGAAAAAAAAAAACAATGTTGCTTTACTTTACCCCCTGCTGCATGCTGGTGTTGGTGGTTCGGTCGGTCGGTCGGTCATCTGTTTTTTAGTGTAGGCGTTTGTTATGTCTCTGAGGTAGGTAGCTCGATACTTTGCTCGATATCTTTTTTTTTTTTCTCAAAAAAGACCATTGTGGAGCAGACTGAATTCACAATACCTAGGTACCCTTTGTTCTAGTACTAATTGTCAAGACCGAGCGCTTATGTCCTGTACGGTAAGTAAGTAAGTAAGTACCTTGTTTCAGGTTCACAGTTAAGCGCCGATGAAGGAAGTGGTTTTGCTTGGGTATGGTTTAGTACGGTACCGGGCCACGAGAACCAGCCAATGCGAATTTGACGTCGGTCTACATACATTGCGATAGGTATCTCTACGTTCTCTGCTGAATACCTACATAGTACCTAACTGGTGTATAATAGTACAACTCATTACATTAGGCAGCAGGGGATACCGGCGATCTCTTTTTCCCCTCCTTGTCGTGCATAGCGCTTCTTGACGCAGCGAGCGGTTGCAATATCTACGTATGTAGCAGTGAGTGTGTATATGTACTGTATGGTACGGTGGCATATTTTATGTGGTGGTGGTGTGTGCAAGGGAGGGAGGGAGGGAGGGTCGACGTCATCTCTCGCCTGTGTGTACAGTAGGTAGAGAAAGAGGCTTAGACTAGATAGCATTGCTCCCTTAAGGAAAGGCATTCGACAGCTAAGAAGGGTCTGGGGTAGATTGGACTGTCTATGCGCCCTCTTTGTTTGTCTCAGTTGTGGTTTCTGCTTTTCCACTTTTATTGCTCGCGTGGTGAGTTTGTCTACATTTGTGCCATTTTCTTCTTTTTCCTGCTTCGTTTTTTGCTTGCGTGATAGTCAGTGCTGGATTACTTATATATATATACTTACATAACCATCAGCGAACGATGGCCAAATGTACAAATGCGCCGCCCACCGTCCCTAGCGACTCAGGCGTGGCGGGCATCGGGGTAAGCTAATGCAGGGACCGTTGTTGAGCGTTCAGGGACCATGACGTGCTGACTCAACCACTCGACTCTCCAGGTTCTACTGTCCTTCATCATCACAGCAGCCATTGCGCTCGTCATCAGCGCATCGCTGGTCATCCACGAGGCGCGCGGGCGCTCCTCGAGCCAGAAACCCAGCGTGTTGAGGCGCAAGCTCCTGAATGCGTACTCGGACCAGCAGATCCTGACGGGCATCGGCATCCAGAGCGTCGGCTTGGCCAAGATCCAGTCCATGGTGCCGTATCACTTCTTCATCATCTGGATCCTCTCTCTACTGTCCATGGCCGTGCACAACGCGAGCCTACTCGCTCTCGTCCGCGACTTTCGACGCGACTGGGTCCTCCGCTGGCTGCGCCAGTTCCTGATCTTCGTCAACCTTGTCCTGAGCTCTCTCTACGGCATCTTCATCTTGCGAGCCGTTCAAAGGGGTATCAACGACTCTACGTTCCCCATCGCTTGTGTCTGGGAAGAAACCGACGGCTCCGGCCAGCCGTCGACAGAAAACAGACCGCTTTCCTTCATCGGCACAATCGTGGTTCTCGCGGGGAATGTCGTCGTCTTCGTCCTTGCTACGTGGTACCTCCATTCGCGCACGCAGCGCTTCTACAACGCCATCCGCATCGTGGGGCTACTGCTAATGACAGCTATCTCCATCGGCGCCGTCGTGCGCGTGTCTCTACTGGCCGATGCCTTCGATGGCAAGCATCCCGTTAAGCTCAGCGATGGCGGCGAGAAACAGTGGAGTTTCGGCCAGCTGCTTTCCGTGGGCATGCTGTTGCTGCCCGTTGTGTCGATCATCGAGATCCTCCGTGGTGAAATCAAGTGCGCGCCGCCTGTTGCTGACTTTGGAGATAAAACCAGCTTGCTTGGCGAGACTGAGCTGCAGACGAATCACCGGGATCGGGATTCGTTCCAGCCAAATCCTTTCTTTGGCTCGCAAACTAATTTGTTTAGAAAGTGAATGGCTCCAGTAACTGCTTGGACCCGAGGATTTCATCGTCATCGCGCAATCTACTATCCAGGCGAAAGGCACGAGTACCCCAGGCAGCAGCATTCTGACTCCATCTCTGCACTACCCGCGAAGGCCATCTAGTAGGACGAATTCAGGTACTCTGAACGAAGGCTTCGCAATTCACCAACTGTATCCTCTCACACCTTGTCTGGCGGATTCAGGTACCCATTCAATTGTGTGCAGACGTGGCGGTTTCCCTTCACAACGTCGAATCGTGTATACGTTGAGCACCAATTTCTGTTCGTTTGCACTTCGGTACAAACAACGGGTTGACATCATAGATCCTTACCCAGCTCCCAATCACTCCGCAGGTCACCACGCACATCTTGTATGCTCGTCAGCCCCTGCTTGAGACCGAGCCGTCTTCTATCATTGTACTGGTTTCATTTTAAAATGTTGTGTAATGGGCACCATTTGCTACTGAATCACAGGGGCTAATTACAAGTGAATACATGATTGTAAAGGGTGTTGATTGATAAGTTGGAAGGTTAATGGGTGACCCGAAGGGCTGGTTATTCACATAGGCCGTACGGACCCCAACGCAACCGTCGCAAGTACAAGTATGAAAGATGAGATGACCAAAAGCTTTGGTATACCAAGGCACAAGAGCTGGTAAAGGCTAGCAGCCGCTTACCCAATTTCATGGCCGGTTAGCTACTGGCCCGTAAATTGGGGACATCGGCGCTCTCAGCAATCGGCGATGTTGAGCCGTGATTCGGACGCTTATTGCGGCGTCACCAAATTGTTATTGGTTTTCGGTCTACAATCAACGCACCATGCAACGAGTGCATATGCTAAGCCCTACGATAGCCACATTCATGGATGAGGAGGGGTAGTGGCTTTGTCGACGCCTTGGAGAATACACTAATGAGAAGGGAAGATGTTGTGATACCCCATGAACTAGAAGCAGAGCAATCAAAGCTGAGATTGGGAAATAAATTTCCGACAACGTACTGCTAGGGTTTCCTTCCCGCATCTCAGCTCATGCTCGCATGAGTTGCTGCCTAAGCATATGGCCAATAACAGATACCTAGGGGGAAAAGCATGCTGCCATCATCCATGTTCGTATGCAATGACACGTACTCAAACCGCATTCGAAGTCTGGGGAGTATGATCATCTTACTTTCACATCTTGTATACATTGATAAGGCAGCGAAATCGGCTCCCTTATCAAGCTGGCCAAGATCTCATCGCCGGCTAAGCACCTAATCTACTATACCGCATACACTCGAAAAACTCGAACAACACTAGTAACGCCACTGCAAGGATGCTCTCGCTAGGTTATCCATATTAGGCAAGCAACTTTATTAATGAACGCCACCAAAAGTTATTCCTATTAGATGTTAGTTAGGCTTTATACCCTTTTATAAGTTATAGAAAAGCTAATAAATGGTAGAATTATAAAAATAACGTTATTTTTGCTATTTCTGCTATTTTTTCTATTTTCTCTATTTTTGCTATATTATAGCTAATTTTTTAACAGTATTAAAAAACGCTATTTTTGCTATATTATAGCTAGTTTTTTAATAATGTTAAAAAAATGCTAAAAATGCTATTTTCAATTACTTCTATAATAATTAGTCTTCGATCAGCCCATTTAGCCTTTAATTTAGCCAGTATAACCCTACTAGTCCTTTTACCTAAATAGCTTGGCCCTAAGCGGAAGAGCTTAGTACAGGTTAACTATTACCTATTAAAGCTACTAATATAGTCTTAAAGGCGTTATTTCCAATAAAGGAAAGTTAATATATTATTATTTTTAAAAAACTATTAAATCTTATTAAAAACTAATAAAGTTAATAAGTAAAAATGGTATTATTATAGCCTTTTAGGTAATAATAAGGTTAAAAAAAGCTTTTAAAAACTTATACTTAAAAAAATAATTTATTACTTTAAGCTAAGCAATAAATCATTTATTTTAAGGTAGTAGAAATAACAAAAGTCAATTTTAAATAGAAAAAAATAACACTTTTAACCTTATTAATTAATATTAAAGTTAAAATTATAAAAAGTATTTTATATAATTAAAAAAGTAAAAAAGTTAATTAATATTTATTAATTTAAATAGAAGGCTATTATAATTTTTAATAGCTATTACCTAATTTGCCTAACGGTTTTTACCTTTTTAAATAAATAGTTTTATAACTTTCTTTAGTATTATTAAATTAACTATTAATAGGTAATTTATATTTTAATTTAAATACCTATAAAAATAGTTAAATATATAAATAACTTTTTACAATTTATTAAAAGGGTTTTATAAAATAATTAAACTTAAAAAAGTATAATATTAATAAGTAATCCTATTAAAGGGCTTTCTTTTAATAAATTTCCCTACTATTAAATTATTAACCTAAATAAAACTTTAATACTATTTAAATTTTTAACAAGTTATATATATAATTATAAAAATAATATATTTATTAATAAAAAGTTAAATAAAAGTGGTTAAGGAAAATAATAGGTAACGTTAATATTAATAATTATTATAAACGGGAAATATATTAAAGAGTTAAAACTAATTATTATTTTTTATAATAAAGGTTTTAAGATAAATAAAAAAAAGCTACTATATTATAAAGGTATTAATATATTATTTAATAAAAAGGTATATAATAATAATAATTTATTTAAAAATTAAATTAATAATAATTTAATTGCTTATATTAAAGGAAAGTTTAATTTATTAATTATTAATATAATTGCCTTTTATAAAATGGATAAGGTTAAAGTAGCCCTTTATAGGGCTAATATTACTGTTATAATAATTTTACTAGGTTTTATAGCTTACCTATAGCCTTTAAATATTAGTTTTAACAATTCTTTTAAAATTTAACTTTAAAAGGAAATAGATTTATATATAAATAAATTAAAAAAAAGGGGAAGTTATTTAAAAAATGGACAATTAATAAAAAATAAATAATAATTATTTATATTATTATAAATATATAAAAATAAACCTTTACCTTATTTAATTATAAAATAATAGTAGGACTTTTTATAAATATTAATATCTTAATTTATTTAAATAGCTATAATAATTTTAAAATTAATATTAAAGGTATTAATTTTAATTAATTAACTTTTAATAATTATTATTAATACTTAGATTAAAAGGTTAAAATAAAGCTTAAAAAAATTAATAAAGCAATTAGTAGTTTAAATTATAAGTATATAAATGTTAAAAAAGAAAAGATAGCCTAGCTAAAAAATAGCTATAGGTAACTTAAAGTAGTAGAATTAAAGGAAAAATGCTATTTTTAAAGCTTACCTAATAGTAAAATAAAGGTAAAGCTAATTAAACAATTAAAAGATATAGATTATATATAAAATATATTAAAATAATATCTTTAAAAATAAACTTTACTTTTACTTTATTATATAAATATAAAAAAAATTAAAGTTAATTTTATAAAAATAAATATAAAAGTGCTATTTTTAATAGCTATATAATATAAAATAACAATAAAAGCTACTTAATATTTATATAATACCTATTTTATAATAAATATATTAAAAAATATATTAGATTATATTTTTTTATATAATAGCTATTTATACTTTAATATTATAATATAAAGGTTATTAATATTAAACTTTTAAAAAGATTAGCTACTATATAGATTTTTACCCTTTAGATTTTTTTTAACTTATTTAAATATATATATTATACTTTATATAAGGATTATTATTAAAATAAAGGTATTATTATTCCTACTTTAATTATTTAATTTAAATATAAAAAATATATATTAATTAGCCTGCTTTATTTTAAAATATTAAAAATAACCCTTTCTATAACTATTATAAACCTTTACCTCCTATTCTTTTATTTCTTTATTAACCTTAGCTTTAATCTTTTACCTTAATTATATATTTAAACTCCCTATAAAATCTACTATTGAAGCAACTTTAAAACTATTTGTACTACTATTAATTATAACATTTAAGGGGTTTTATAGCCTATAAAAAGACTAGTAAAGCAAGCCTTAAGCTATAAAGTATAACTTACCTATGCAGAATTAAAGATCGGTTGAAGTAAACATTATTAACGTAGTTCTAGGCCTTAATTATATAATCTACTACTAATTAAAGTTATACCTTATATTAGTAATACCTTTATAATTACTATAGCAATCCATTATTACATATTAAAAATAGCTATTATAATATTAATTATAGTATAACCGGTAAGGGCTACAATAAAGCCAGTGGAGTTTAAAAATATAAGTTTTATTAAATATAAAAATTAACCCTAAAGGGTTAAAGGATAAATTAACTAAAATTACCTAATTAACCCTAATAATAAAGTAAGATTAAAAGTAACTTATAAGTTATTTTTATTAATACTTTAAAAGCAGGCATTTTTAATAGTAAATTTAAAGCATTTAAATAGTAATAAGGGCGGATAAAAGTGGGTAATATAGGTATTATAGTAATAGGAGTAAAGTTAATGTAAAAAAAACCAGGTTAAATCGAAGTTCTATTTATACTAAGTTAAAAAAAGCAATTATTGCACCTAAAAGGGGGTCAAAATAACTTTAGTTCGGTTAAATTCAGATAGGCCCAATATAGCAGTTGCTCCACTTACATACATAGTGGCGCTACTAGTATTATTCGAGTTTTTTAAGTGTATGCGGTACATTGATTAATAATTACGGATTTATGACCACACTTAGTGCACAGCATGACTGATATCGTATTATTAAACGGATGCTTGTTTGGTGCGACTGCGCCGTCCATCATACCATTCAAGTAGCCTTCTTACATAACCTTCAAGGGCCCTACAGGCTATTAGTAAAGTCAGTGAGTGGGTCTATTACGATCCATCCGCATCCGCATCCGCATCACGGGGACAAGACGCCGTCTCGTTCAGACCACTGCCTCTATCAATGAAGACGAACTCCCTATACCAGTAGGGTAACGATAACGCAATACGACTGCGGGGGGTAGAGCTATTTCTACCCTAGATGGAAGATCCTTTACCGCAGCGTTTCATTCCGTCGGAAGCTAATCAATCAGATTGCAACGACGATAAGGTACGCTACCACAACCCCTTGCAACCACGTTTACATGTACTCAATAAGATACTACCTAGGGAGCCATATCTTAACGTCGTACGCGACATGCTAGTCTACGGTTAATTATAGGCCGAGACACCTCATCATGATGCTGTTTGTAGGAATTGGTAGGTTTGGCGTGCCTTTAGCTCAGGCACCATGCCGAATTAGATGCCGCCATATTGTGTTATGATCACGCAATATTGGCCAAACGGTGATATTCCCCGGGGATCCTCTCGTACAAGCCAACGAGACGGGAAATGCATTCCCGAGTCCTACACAAGATCTGTGTAATCCCAACGTGGCCGATGGACCCGGATCAGATAAAACAATGGATGGAGTGCGGGGGTGCAGAACTGATGGCAATTCATATAATATGACACAGACAGGTCCTTTCCATTCGACCTGGGGATACACGTGCTCACTCTTCCTTCTTTACTGCGTTATCTTTTACTAGTCGTCAGCCACATCATCAGAGCTACTTTGGACAAGAGTTATAGTTCCCCTATTCTAGAATGGCTCCCATTGCTCTCGGCGCCGACTCTCCGGCCGATTCAATACAGGCTCTGAAGAGCCGGGTGAAGACCGCCGACCCGGCCATTTTCCCGGACGGCCTCAAGACGTCGGGTATGACATAAACTGAAATATAACCGGCATCTCTTCTATGCGTACTGACGGTCAACTAGGTCAACACCCGCCCTTATATGACCAGATATACCCTTACAGCGCCTTCCCAAAGCACATTGAGGGTTCAACAGTATGGCGGCCGGAAGACTACGCCAACAATCCGGAGCGCTGGGTCCATGAGTTCTCGGCATCCGAGATCGAAGAGATCTCTCAAGCCGCTGACAACTTCATCACCTCCGGTCTCCCTATCACAGGCATCACCAAGGAGAATTTCCCTTTACCAAGCCTAGATGCTCACTTAGCTTCCATGCGCCAGGAACTTATTAATGGCAAAGGGTTTATGCTATTTAAGAAGGGCATTCCTGTCAATGAATGGGGAAACCATAAGTCTGCTGTCGCATATTTTGGATTGGGTGTGCATATCGGCTATCCTGTCTCACAGAATGTAAGTCTGGTATTTATTTACTCATTGCCTACTGGCGTCATCGTAAATGCTTATGCTATGAACCTTCGAAATGTTCTCGCTTTCAATTTACATCAGTGCTTATCGAGGTATCCATGAACTGACGGATTATTGTGTGCAGAGAAATGGTCATATCCTTGGACATGTCCAAAGCCTTGACGTAGACAGCTCTAAGACTGACTCAGTGCGTATCTACAAGACCACAGCTAGACAGGTAAGTTCACAAAGTCTCATACCTCAACCCAAGGCAGCAGTATCTAACGTTCTCCTTCAGGCATTCCATGCCGATGAATGCGACATAGTCGGCCTCCTGTGCCTAGCCCGCGCCCAATCCGGCGGCGAATCAGACGTAGCATCCATCCACCACGTCTGGAACATCCTGCAAGCCGAGCGTCCGGACGTCGCCGAGCTCCTCACCCAACCAATCTGGTACTTCGACCGGAAAGGCGAAGTGTCCGCCGGCGAGGAGCCATACATCCGGGGCGCCGTATTCTACCTCGAGACCCCCGACGGCGCCAACCCGCAGCGCGTCTACTGCAAATGGGACCCGTATTACGTGCGCAGTCTCACGCGGTTCTCGGACGCGGGGATCATCCCGCCTCTGTCCCCCGCGCAGGAGGAAGCCGCTGATATCCTCGAGGCCACGTGCGAGCGCGTCAAGCTGCATATGATCCTCGAGGTGGGCGATATCCAGTTCGTCGCGAACTCGCATACCCTCCACGCGCGCACCGCGTATACGGATTACGCGCCTATCACGGGGAAGCCGAGACGGCATCTCATGCGCCTTTGGCTCTCGGTGCCGCAGGGCGAAGGGGGCTGGAGGTTGCCGTATTGGGATGCTGATGAGAAGAAGCGCGGGGGCATACAGGTTGATGATACGGCTCCTGTTGCGAGACTTGAGGGGGATTAGATTAGGGGTGTCTGTTTGTGTTGTGTGCGTTTTGCGTAGCTTGGCTGGATGAATGAGGCTTGATATTAGCGAGATCTGGAGTTTGGGCGCAGTTATCACGGTATATTACATTTGGATACTTATTCAATTAGAAGTCGATCTTTCCCCCTGTCGTTTGAGTTGTTTATGCCGACACCATCGTGTAGGACTGTACGTATGCCTTTTGAAACAAAGCGAACGCGGGCTGTGCTTATCTCACCTCATTATCTTCCGAGCGTTCCTTACATTTCCTAAAGGCAGGCTTTTCGAATGCCGTTTCCAATTGCTAGACATGTATGGTCTACTACCGTCATAGGGAAGCCATTGTCAATAAGATCTTCGTCTAAACAAGCAACCCGTCGACATGTACCACTCACTAATGCTACATCAATCAGTACAGCGGCCTCAAGCCTTTCTCAACGACAACTGTCACCATCGTAGACCAGTGGTAATGTAAGAGTGAGAATGGAGGGGTAGCAGCATAGGTATCGCACCCTGCAGGCTTGCCATGTACGCTTTCACCCGCTGTCATTGGCGAAAGCTCTGTCTTCTTGCTACAATGGGGGCCGAATGCAGAAGCCCGAGGGGGGAAGAGAACCAAATGTCGGCAACAGGCAGGCTCTGGAGCCAGCACATCCCGTCCGTCACGCTTTGTGACAAGTCATCAACACCCTCTCTGACAATCAATGGTCTGAGAATATGTACTTTTACTTATAACCCCGTGAACTCATGTCAGCTATGTAGGACTCTGTTAAGAGAGCCCCAACATTGGGTCTGACTTCGCTATTGTGAAAATTGCTTTGAAAGAGTACGGTTTGATGCGAACAAGTACAGAAAAAATGCCAAGCCCAAAGCCCAAACCCTCGCCGAATGGGGGCAGTGGTTCTGATGTTAAGTATTTCAAATTATGGCGACGGTTCTACGAGCCTCTCGTTATGCTGAAGATTCTAGGTTCTACAAGGGGCGAACACAGTCCCAAGACGCAACAGCAGAGCCCAGTCCATCGGTTCCTCGATAACCTGGCCTACCTAGTGGACCATGATAAAGGGGGCCCGACGACGTCGGCTATTGGGCTCGAAGACGCGCCCCAGCGATTCAACTTCTGGATCGCGTCCAACGAACCCAAGCAGAGCCTTAAGAGCGCCGCCTTTTTGACGTCTTTCCTACGAGATGTACGAGCTGTTGCTGATGAGCCAATTGGAAAAAGGGCATCGCTTCAGGAAAAGGTCACACATCGCTGCATTGACTTCGCGAAACAGAGGGTGAAAAAGGAGGCCAAGATGCTTGCGAAAGATGTCTCGAAATGCACGCGATACCTTACCAGCCCGGAATGTTAGTATGCTTAGCTAAGAGTTTCCGTATAGCATGGACATTAACATATATCACTAGGCATTGAACTTTCCCAGTGGCTCAAGCGTTTCCAAGAGACGGAACCCCCGGAGTCATGCTATCTTGCGTACCGAGAGAGGGATAGTCTTATGATGAGACAACTCAGTCGTTTACTGCAGGCATCCAGCGACATATCCGCAACCGACTCGCAAACTGTCGCGATGAAAGACGTCGTACATCGCCTGGGACGCCTAGCTCACCATGTTCGCGCACCGCACCAGATAATCGAAGACGTATCGAACCACACCGGATTGCGCAACGTCTTAGACGAGTTCCAAGTCCACTCGATCGCAGCCCAAGCAGTGATCGACCGTCCCCAGGCCGAGTCAAGCATAGACATAGACAGCATAATGCGACGCATGCTTCCCAGCAACGGCTTCGACGCGCGCCACAAAGAAGCCGCACACACCATGAACCGGCTCCACCACATCGTGACGCGCTTCAAGGAAGCATACAACAACAAGAACTTCAGCCCCTCGATCCACGCCGAGATCCAGATCCTGGAGCACTTCTGGGGCAAGCGGCAGTTCTTCGAGGACGACAGGTACATAGGCTGCAGCAAGCCCGCGTGCTACTGCTGCCACCTGTACATGCAGCATCATCCGGCGCGCTGCGCCGTGCCGCAGACGAGCTGCAACGTGTACTTGAACTGGGGCCTGAGAAAACTGCCCAAGGGCTCGCATGACGCCGAGTATACCCGTCAGCGGGACATTCTCAACGAGATGACGAAGTCCATTCGGAAAGACGCGCTCGACCAGATACTCCGGAAGACGACCGCGTCGCCGTGGCATCCTGATTCGCAGACGGGGTTTACGTTGCGCGCGCCGTCTGAGGCGGGTGGACAGGCGGAGGCGATGAGGATGGTGGATCTCGGTACGTTGAACTCCCATGTTTGATTTGTCTTTACTTACACGTAGCTGCTTGGCTGGATGAAGAGAAGCTGACGCACCCTGTAGATTTGGCGACGGACTCGGATGATAGCCAGCCGGAAAGTATCGGCTGCTATGCTTCTGGCTCGAGGCATTCGTCCGTGGCTAGTATGAGCGACGATAGCAAGCGGAGTGGGAGGCGTAAGCTCTCGTGGCCGGTCATTGAAGACTCGGATAGCGACTCGGATTCATCTAGTGGTGGTGCGGTTTTGTAGGTTAGGGGAGGAGGAATGTTTCTCGGACATCTATGCGGAATTTTCATTTCTCATAGATATGTGTGTACAAGGCTCTGCCTACATCGTCCCTGGCGGACGCGATGTTGACGAGTTGTCCGATTGTATGTGATGTGATCATCATAGAGTATTGGTCACTGCTATAGTCTATATGGCGTCGATACTGCTGGCTGCAGTTCCTAGCTGGGGCTGATTTATATAGCCCTTTCTTGACATTGAACAGCAATTGATGTCACCTCAAGAATAGTTCTCTTTTGCTTCTTCTTGGGGAGATTTGTCTCAATACTTAGGACTTGGAAGTTTATACCTATGGTTTAGTGGTTGCTTAGATGGCCAATCTTTGCTACCCACCTGTCTGTAGGCTTGAATTCAATTAGCTGCGACTGTTCCGGCACAGATCAAGAAATTCAGTTCCTGATCAGCTGTATCACTTCTTTATATCGGTTCCGACAATGCGTGTTTCGCATCATATGAATGAGTGCTCAAGGGTAGAGTGAGTTAATACATTTGGTGTATTATGGTATGAGGAGGACGCTGAGCCACTCTCGCAGTTGAAGTACATATGCTGGCCCCACTGTTTCAGATGGTACCTGATCCCAATCGCAACATCCTCCAGCTACCACCAAGCGACCTTGTCTCAGACTCTTCGTCCCACGAGAAACATACGAGTAAACAACGGCTAGTACGATTCGACGGCGTTAATTCCAGATCAATAGACCGTGCGCGTGATGGTATAAGCTCTTGCATCGATACGGCTGCACCAGCGCCTCCCACACTTCAATATGGACGCCCCGCCAGTCAAGCTGGCGGAGCTTCTCCGGCATCCCGAAGATCTCGACAAGATTGGAGCCCTGAAGCTGGAGTTCACGCGCAAGAAGGCAGCGGTGGACTCGCAGCTTCGGGGTGGACTGCGCGACCAGTTGGAGACAACCCAGGCCGGCATGAATGGCCTGACCGATGGCCAGAAGACGGTACAAGCCATCCGAGACGAGATGATGAAGATCGATACCCTATGCTCCGAGTCCCAGAACATGATCAAGGATTTCGCCAGCATCAACGTCGTCTCACAAGCCCACCGAAACTTTGGCGCCGTCGAAACCATGGTCGACAACCTCCAAACCTTCAACGACCGTCTAAATAGAATTGAGATCATGTTGAGGGAGGATGCGCAGGACACCAAGAACATGCCAAATCTACTGCGAGTGCATTACGAGCTTACCCAGTTGCGAAACATACGAGACGATGCCATGGAACAGATACAGCGCGCCGAAGACCCGAGTTTACAATCTACATTGGAAGACTACTTTTCGAGACTAGATGATGCTATTGAATGGTTCGACCACCACTTCGATCTGATAGCGCTCGATATGATCAACTTAGTTTGTGATGGCGACGATGGTATCGTCACTCGCCTTGCTATTATTGTCGAAGCCGAGGAAAAAAGTGATCTGAGAGTAGAGGCCCTGCAAGAAGCTCTGAAGGATCATAAGGAGATGGCTACGCGATTTCAGAGCATAACCGACGGCGCCAAGAAGGTCAGAGGATACAAGGATAGGTTCCTCAAAGCCATCAGCATAGCTTGTGAGGAGAAGTTGGCTGAGGCGAGACAAAAATTTCTAGATGACCCGACAAAACTTGCAGACTCGATGAAGTGGTACTTCAACTACCTCAATGCGGTAAAGCAGGGAATGGTGCATTTGATGCCCAAGAAATGGAGGATACTCAAGTTATTCGGCGACATCTATCATCAACTAATGCACGACCTCTTAACCGCCTTGATAGAGGATCCAGAAGCAAGCTCAGCTCATACGCTAGAGATCATCAATTGGCCTGAAAAATATTACAAAAAGATGAGGAAATTAGGGTTCGTAGAAAGCGATCTGAGGCCACACGTGATCGACAACCGAGAACAAGAACTCGTCAAAGACTTCCGACAACTCATCATCAAATTCCTCGACGAATGGATCGATCGCATTTTCGCCCAGGAGAAGCGCGACTTTGCCGATCGGAACGTTGAAGGTTCGAATCTGGATACGGATGAATATGGTTACTTCCGCACCAGGAATCTAGTTGATATGTGGCGCATGCTTCGGGAACAGATCGATGTGGCCGGGAACTCACAGAGGACAGATGTCGCTGAGGGTGTCATAGACTCGATGTTCCTTCGACTCCGCCAACGACAGCAATCCTTCCAAAAGATGCTCGAAGAAGAGGCGACTAAATATGAAAGCGATAAGGAATCCGAATTGGACGGTTTCCAAGCACTACAGGACTGGCTTGTGGCTACTGCCAACGACCAAATGGCCTGCATAGACGACAACGAGGAAGAAGGCCGGTTTGCATATCTCTCTAGCTTCAAGCAGAAATTCGAGCCATTCGTCACGCCACAGTACATGGAGCACGCCGAGAATGAAATGAACCTTTTACGAGACGGCTACGTCGACTTCAGCACATGGTGCATCAACAAATTCGCCAAACTAGTCATATCGGTGGATTTCAGGACAGTCATCACGACCTTCTTCACGCCGCGCTGGTACGAGACCATGGCCATGAAGCAGATGATCGTGACCTTCGAAGAGTACGTCAGCGACTACCAGCAGGTGCTGCACCACTCGCTGGTGGACATCTTCGTCGAGATCTTCGCGGACGAGCTGCTGGTGCGGTATCTCATGTGCGTGCGCAACAAAGGCGCCAAGTTCAAGCGCACCGACCCGTTCCAGGACAAGATCTTCAACGACATCTCCACGGCCTTCGAGTTCTTCCGCGCCCTCCCCAACCCGGACGTCGGCAACACCATTACCCAGACCTGGCGCGTCACGGAGTACTTCTTGCAGTTGCTGACTTCCGAGAAGGAGGCGCTGCCGGATGTGTTTCAGGATTTCAAGTCTAGATACTGGGACCTGCAGATCACGTGGGTCGAGGCCGTGCTGAGGTCGCGCGATGACTTTGAGCGCAGCATGCTTAACGCGGTTAAGGCGAGGGCGGCGCAGATGGATGTCGTCAGGGGGCCGGAGACGATCATGGGGAAAGTCAAATAATTCTTAGTACGGTTGCATGTATATGATAGTTAGCCGCATAGCAAGTCAAGCTTTGTTAATGATGCCTTTGCATAATTACGTTCTCTACAGTACGGTGCCTGGATACCTAAGCTCTTTGGCATCTGTATGCCTGAATAACCTATGTACAAAGGGCCTTGTCAGCCTGGGCTGTTCATCTACTTTTACTGAGCTCCATTGATTTTTAGGCGCGAAAGGGTCTTCATTTTTTCCCCAATAAGACTATCGGAGGTGACGGTAGTTTCAAGAGCTGTGTATGCTGTCTCACTAAATCGTATTCGGACCGAGTAAGGTAAGCTTCGTTGAATGCACAGCTAACTGCAATAACTGACCCCGAGAATGGCCTCGTGAGTTTCGAAATTGCTCTGGTAGATTCCATATTCACTAATTATTTTTTTCGTGTTGGGTGTGCATATGTGCATTGGGCAACCGACTCCTACTCTTCGTACTCGTACATTCCTCTACCTAGCAATCAGCGGTATTATTAGTGTAAGCCTAAGGCAGATGCTCATATCAAGAAATCAGAATTGCGTGTTGGCCCTGGTACACAACATGAGCAACCAGCCCATTGCATCGTCGTCATCTGGAAACGTGAGGAGCCGACCAAACATCGTCGAGGAGCAGGGGGGGTTCGTGTTGCCTATATGTAGCAGCCCTGAAGAGCATATATGTAACACTTTGCCTGATAGGGCGCGCGGCATATCCATTCAGAGCTTCTCTGTCATCTCACATGATGAAGCTTCTGGTGAGAGGGCTGTCGTGCGAGCGACGTTATAAAGCCAAGACAACTAGATCCGCTTCGTCAATGTCCCACCGGTGCCGTTTTATGCGGACAGCTGATCGAAACCCTGCACTTTGAGCAGCCGTAACTCAGGTGTTCCTTGCTCTGTAGCCAAGCACTTTCGCTTGAAGTAGAATAGGCAGATAAGAATTCCCACTTCGACATTCGAGTATGCGATGATATATAGTAGTTCGTTAGAGATAGACAAAAACTGCCATTCTCAATGACAACACTCTGTCGACGCCGTTAAGGCTTTTCGTCGGGACGGCATGTATAGACGAAGGGATACAGATGTGATGATAGGTGTACGGCAGGAATCTACACTTTAAATAAAGAGTTGCAGACAAGGCTGGCTTGAGGGTACGAGAGCACACCACGTGAGCAGCACAAAGATGCACTTCTTCTTGCAACATGGCTAAAGCACAACAGCAGAATACGACCGAGGATGTCTCCGAGACGTAGCGGGCATGCTGCGGAAGAAACGGTCTCCTGCGCTAGTCTCTCGGGTATCTGTAGGGCTGTGGGTGTGTCACACTAGCCTTCGTAACCTGTAAGCCTTGTTGTACACTGATTTGGTGATAGGGCGGGTTCTAAATAGCATCAAGAAGCATGGGATTTCGTATTCCAATGCATCCGCTGAGTATAGCTCCCGGCTTCTTGGGATGGATTTGATATGTTGTTGATGTTTTGACGACGCAAGACGCAAATGCCTTCGGCCAGACCCGACAATGAGGAGCAAGACTTGGCAGCGAAGCTTGGCTCGTCGCGGTTTTCATCTATCAGGTATGCATATTTGTTGATCGTATACACGGCACGCGTGAACCACATCCATCTAGAACGGGGAGGTGGGTGCAATGGCCCTGCATATGAATGTGAGCCAAGCGGTTTTTATATAACAAAGCCACATGGCAAAGAGCCTTGGCTCGTTCGAGCAATATCCAGGACCGCTTGGCATCACGAGACATGGCGTCGCAAAAGAGCAAAAGGGCCTTGCATCGCGCGAGGTGGAAGAGATGAGGCATTGGCAGATACCACCTACACCTCCTGTATCGCCGGTAAGCAGTCGAGAGAAGGGAGAAGGGCGAGGTGAGCAGGTTTCCGTCGTCGCCGTCGCTCGACCGGAAGCGAGCTTAATACGGTTAGCAAGCTGAGGCTGACGAATGAGACTAACGGCAGCGTTTACGTACAGCCCTCCAACGACAGCGCATTGATTCTTCAAGGTCCAGGTTTTCTCGTCCAAGTGCCCAGCCAGCTTGCCTAGCTCGCCTAGCTCATGGTATAATCGAAACGACCCCACAGCTGGCACGCCCGTTGGTTCGTCGATGTCGAAATGAAGCCGTCGAAGAATTCCCCCTCGGCTCAGGTGTACCGATATCGAGTTTGCTGGGATGGGGGGTTGGTTAGGTATGTACTTAGGCAGGTACTTCTCCCTCCCCCAACCCAAGCCCATCCAACCCCGCGAGGCCATCACAGAGCCATCACAGACGCCATCACAAGAGCAAGTCGTAGAGCAGAATAAACTGGAGCAAAGTTTTCCACCAAGGCCACTACTCCTCTTCCGATAACCCGATTTAATTCTGCTAACACGGGATACACTAGGCCGTAGATTATCTAGGGGACGATTTATTTGGGCAAGTGATGCGCGCTAGGGCTCCCCGTGTTGCTGCCCGTTCATGCACTAAGACAGACACACCCAAAGGGCCAAGATGTTAGTTAGGTCAGTGTCTGGTCAGTGGAAGTCTACTGACCCTTTACAGCTATCATAGGTACTCTGTAGGTACAGATATATATATATGTGTAGGTAGATAGGTACTTACACATGACAATGCCGAATGCCTCAAAAGACAACTCCTCGCCCAAGTACATACCTTGCTTACAAAGGCAGGTGTCTGGCAGGTACTCAGCTACGGCTACACGGCCGACCCTCCAATAACTACATACATGTACTATGTAGGTAGGTAGGTGTAAGTACCGACGTAATGTAACTACCTATGCCTGTCGGCATGCATGTGCCTAACATTATTAACTACCTACTATGTATGAACATGGGAAGGCCTTCATGGAAACTTCCACTTGATCAGGAGGGAGGCTAGATCTTTGCCTGTTCCATGCTAAATCGTCGCTGTTATGTCTTGGGTGTCCTTGGGTGCCCTTGGGTGTCCTTGGTACGTTATTTCCAAGAATTAAGGTACCCTTCAGGTATCCGTAGATTTCAAGATTCGCCCGCTCTTTTTAGTCTGTTTCTTTGCCTAGATGCTTAGACTCCTTCTACTCGGGTTACTCTATTCTACCTCTCACTTGCATTTTTCATGTATACCCAAAGCTTACTCCAATTTTCCAATCTTTCTTGCATTTCATCATCCTCGTTTTTTTCTCTAATTGTCCGCCTTTTTTGCCGTGATCGCCAACCATCTCTACCACGGCTCGCGCAATCTGCCAGTCCGCAGTCCGCCTCCAAATACCCACGTCAACGTCAACGTCAACGTCAACGTCAACGCGTACCTTATCTACTTACTCACCTACTTACTCACTTACTTACTGTACTGTACTGTACCTACATGCTTTCATGTAGGTAGTTCATTTGCTCGCTCGCTCGCTCGGCTGATGGAGAGAGAGAGGGAGGCACCAGAAGACAAGACAGACAGACAGACAGCCAGACGCCTAGGAACTTCTGTTGTATAATTGAGAATTATCTATCAATTCACACTTAGGCACCTATCTTATCCTATCTACCTGGGCCCTAAGGTAAGGTGCCCGTCAATTAATTAATTTGCGGTTACTGTACCTCCATAATACGTGCATGGTGTACCATTCCATCGCCGACACTGTCACTGCACCCAGAGTTGCACCCTTCTCCCTCTGCCGGGAGATGCTGCTGGGCCCCGTCGTCCCCGTCCCATCACGAGCACGCACGCGCACCTCTCACACGCACCCCCAGGGACACGGTTTTTCTATTATTCTAGGCTTTCTTTTTTCTCTCTCTCTGCTCCTCCAGTCTCGGCGACCATTGCTCGGAATACAGTTGACCAAACCTGCTGCTTGGCCCTGCACACAGCCGTCCAACACCCACTGCGCACCACTGCGACCCTCGAACGCCCACCCAACTGCACGCCTCTTTGCACTACCTAGCGGTCCAATGAGAGCCTAACAGCCCAGTGCAAACCCGACCTTCGAATCACCCCTCGAGCAGGACGCCCGTCTGTCCGTCGCCTACTGCTATTCACCATGGACAGCAATGGTACGCATGCCAAGGACAAGAGGGCCGACAGCGACGCCAAGTCCAAGGACAATACTCCAAGCGCCGCCAATACGCCCACCGATACCAATAAGAGCCCTAGGAAGAGGCGCAAGGTGAATCATGGTACGCTTGCTGTTGTGCGATACTGCCAAAATTCTCCCATTCATCCCCCCTGACGTTCTCTCTTGCAAAAAAAAATAATAAAAATAAAAAAAATACCCCCGGTCGCCGCCACCGTCATCATGTCTACCCGTGCTGTTTTCTCCTCGCTGCCGCCGCATGGACTAGGGCTAATTTTGGTCGCGCGTTCCTACAGCCTGCGTATACTGCCGCCGATCTGTAAGTCCTCACCCAGCAAACTCTGTTCACCACACATCAACCACCTTGTATCTATTGGTTCCACGTCTACGAGTCTTCTGCGCCCTGTGTGAGGGGTGGTGCTGTCGCTTGTTCGCCTCGTGATCCCATGTCCTGCTCCTAGGGTCCCTGTTTGTAATGTGTGAACCGCGCCTGACGCGCCTTGAACTACTCGTCTCGTACTCGTTGAAACCCTTTCTTTTTATTTTTTTTTGGTTGTCGTTGTTTGGAGTGATATTCGCTGACCACCGCTTCTCCATGTCCATAGCATATGACGTGTGATCTCGTATGTAAGATCAGTTCCTCGATGTGTTACGTCAATGGCTGGGAGCTGTTACTCCTGGGTGCATGTACCGAGATTGACTAGGGATCGACCCCCTTGAATAGGACAGACCATGTACGAGATGCATTAAGCGCAACATTGGCCACCTCTGCCATGATGAACCCAGGGATCCGGATGCAAAGAAGCCCAAGACCTCTAATCATGCAGCTGCACGTGACGAATCAGACGGCCAGACTGAGTTGTCGCGGAATTCGATAGATCGAGGTACCAATGCGATGGTACCGCCTTCGTTCGATTCCAGCAGGCCGTCTCAGGGGACCAAGCCAGGTTTTGGCCCGCTTGGCCAAGGCAACCCTCTCCAGCTTGTGTCACCGAGCCCGGTCTCAGGTGGGCAGGCCTCCGGTACGTCTAGCAGCAACAATATGAACCAATGTTAGTCCCATGAACCCCCTTCACGAGCATCTATATCGTAGGCTGACCTCGCAGTGGCCGGTTTCTCTGATGCATGGCTAACGGCACAAAATCAATTCCACGACATGCATCACTTCAACCCCCAGTATATGCTTCCCCAAGAAGTCACTCATGAGTTCAACCTGCTCAACGACTTCCTGAACACGAGTTTGCTGGATGAAAATGGGACTTTGACGGACGAGCAGAGTATATACAGGAACCAGTCGCAGTCTGGCCAGGTGGACATGGTAGGCTTTCTAGGTAACCCCCTACCACCTAGTGCGATGGAGGCGGGATCCATGCTTCCTCCAAATTCGGAGCGAAATGCGATTCCCAGACCGAGAAGCGCCGCGCCGCCAGACAAGACACGGGAATTCTATCTTCAAGCTGCAGATCCGTCTGGGAATGACACGCCGGAAGCACGTATGCAACGAGTACTGAAGGCCAAGTACGATGCGGGCCTACTCAAACCCTTCAACTACATCAAGGGATATGCACGGCTTTCCAGTTACATGGATGGCCATATTGCACCGGCGTCGAAACAGAAGATTTTACGGCAACTGGACCGCTTCCGTCCGAAATTTCGCGAGAAGATGCAAGGACTTACGGATATGGAGCTTGTTTACGTCGAGATGTGGTTTGAAAGATCGCTTATGGAATACGACCGTGTCTTTGCATCGATGGCTGTCCCCGCGTGCTGCTGGAGGAGATCCGGAGAGATATTTAGAGGCAACAAGGAGATGGCGGAGCTCATTCATGTGCCTGTGGAGCGGTTACGAGACGTAAGTTGGGCATACATGCATATGCCATTCCCGATGTGGCTGACGAGGTCATATCAAGGGCAAATTATCTATACACGAAGTCATGACGGAAGAGTCGCTCGTCCGGTACTGGGAGGAGTTCGGTACCATCGCCTTTGACCCAGCACACGATACGCTCCTGACGGCGTGCGCGCTGAAGAACCCCGACGACCGCTCTAACGACCCCACTGTCAATTGTTGCTTCTCATTTATGATACGCAGAGATGACCATAAGATGTGAGTATAAAGTGCGAAGCGTGTCGGGCGTGGATAATAGCTAACGAAGGATGACAACGCGAACAGACCCAGCCTTATTGTAGGCAACTTTCTACCACACGATCCACCCCAAGGGTGAGATGACTCAATGTTTATTGTCTAGACGATTGCATGGTGTAGCGACATCTGTGCGCACGAAAAGAGGGTTGGGGAGAGCTATTGGGATTTTAAGAGGTGGTGGAGCTAAGTCCAGCATATGATTTGATGGATGTCGGAATTAGCATTTGTCGAAACATTTAATGTTAAAGAATTCCAACGATATCAATCAACCACGGCATGATGTCTATCTATTCTTCGCATATCTAAATACTAAACACTCATGATCAACTACCTTGAGGTAGCAGGAGAAATCAGTCGCGCGTAGTGTAGCTAGCTGCTCGTTCATGCCTCGTTCGTTCCCTTTAGATAGTGCCTACAGTACCCATGGAAGCATACCTAGGTACAGAGAGTACAGAGACCACAACAACAATCTGCTAAGAGGCTCTGATTCGGGACCTACATACAACCTCGGAAACATGTAATAGAAATATCCTCAGAGGCACCGATTTGTGTTACTCAAATGGAATGGGAAGGTGCGTGAATATGAGGCCACAGCACTCAACCTGAGGCGTGCATCTGCCCTTGGGTAACGAAGCAATCCAGGCAATAGGACGCCAGTTCGGATTCTTTAGCTGCAGGAGCTATCTTGAGACAGGGGCTTCAGTGTATGTACTCTGTAGGTAGGTACTTGAGGAAGGAGTAGCGCCACGCTGAGCCTATGAAGAAGGCGCCAGTCTACACATTTGCAGCTGCAATACATAGGTAGGTAGGTAGGTAGGTAGGTATGTAGAGCGAGCGCTTTCCTCACGTCTCGGCACCCACTGGCAAATCCGGCAGGCAGATGCTCGCATGAACGTGCCTGCCTGCCTGGACACTAGACAGGAAATATTACCTAGGCACATATGTAGGCATCGTAACGGCTTGGCTTCGCTATAACTTTCCCTGTGTGATGGAGTTGTCGAATATACAAAGGTTACCTAGATACGATTGGCTGTTTCCCTGCCGTCAGAGGCAACCTGCAATTAAACCACGCACCTTGTCCATAGTGTGTTGTTGAAGTAGAATAATCAAATCCGCAAAACCGCGGCCAACCGACTCGAATGACGCCACCTCTTTTGTCACTAATAGAAGCTATCTGAAATACGAAAATAGGGGTACGGCTAGCTACTTCAAGATAGGCACGCTATGATGGATCGCTCCAATGCTACATCTACGACCAAGAAAGGTCAGTTCGTCGAGGATGTTATCCGTAAGTGCGCCCGCCTCCTTCGAAATTCTCGAAAGTGCTCATGCTGATCTTCCTAGAATTCTCCAGTCGGCTTCGTAGCCTGTGTCTCGACAAAGTCACCGATTCAACGCTTGTTGATCTGAACAAGGGGGCAGAAGACCGAATACAATCTCTCAAGACTCACAGCCCTCGATCCCTACACGCCGAGCAACATACTCAACTAAAAACAGCCAGCCTCAAGCTATGGAATTGGTGCACGCAGGAATTGCGCCGTGGGGATGACAATACACCACCTCAAAGACCCAAATTCCTGACCCTGGTCCGAGTGCTCTCCTTGTCGATGCTAGACCTAGCGCAACGAGACGGCGACAACTGCACCAAAACCATCACCCATCTAGAGCGACTTGCTATAAAGACTAGCCGATCGTGCATTGGTATGTGGCAAACAGTCCCATCGCGAAACCAGGGTAAGGCTGCTCACGCTGCATAGCCAGCAATGAACTTGAATATGCTCTCTGGACACTGCAGAAAGCCGTCGAATATAACGGACTGCTGCAGCGTATGCAGGGCTCGCCATCGGAAGAGCCACGTACATGCAGCCAGTTCGAGGCCGAATACAGCACGCTCCGTATTGTGCTGGCAAGTTCCAATTCAATACACTGTTCCACACTTTCACTAATTTGTTTCAGGCCTGGAAGGAGGACCGGATGGACGTGGCCGAGCATCTGTATGCCAGCGTCGCAGGCATAATGACAAAAGTCGATACTGCATCAGCTGAGCAACTTGCAGACGCTCTTTTTGAAATAGGGAGGGATTTGAATCTGAAGAAAAACTCCGTTCTAGCGGCCAAATGGTTGGAGAGGGCTCTGGAACTCATCAATTCCCAAGAAATGAGCCAGTTGTCCCGGGATGCCATTGAATTGAAACTTGCAATCTCACAAGCACTGATCCAAGCCTATTTAGATGTCGGGTCCCCAGATTACATAAACCGCGCTGAGAACCATATCGCATACCTTGAAGATGGGTTGGGTGACAAGCTCGTCGTCCTCCTCTTTCGAACTGAGGTTCTGCTCCGTTCTCCAGCCGAAACTTTCGACAGCAAGGCATACGCTAGTATTCTGCACCGAATGATGAAAGCTGCTGACATCTCCGAATCATCTTTCAAGCTGATTATGCACCATATACGAAAACTTGATGAGAAGGACAACGTAACCGCAATCTCTGTTCTTGATAAGTTCTTGGTAACGTATATACTTACCTGTAAGCGGGAGCAATGGATTGACAAAGCTATTGTTCTACGCACCCATATGGCAACTCGGGATGACTCACCTGAATCAATTCAAGCTCTCGAAACAGTATTAGATCGGATTCTTCCTAGCACAGGTAATCCGCTGTCAGCCAATACCGCAGCTGGAATTCAAACAGTTTGTCGCCTTCAGATATCCACACCAGATTACTATCAAGCTAACTTTCAAGCAGTTAATTTGGAAAAAGGCAGATGCCGAGTTTAGCCTAGAAAGATTTGGCCCGGCCGCAAAATGGTGTCGAGTAGGTCTGCATCCGGTTTTTGAGCAGTCTGGCCCGTCAAATGCGGGCAAAATGGCCAGGTTAGTTATCTCCATTCTCGATGTGTCCGTGGCCGAATGCCGACAAAATCCCAGGAAGATGTTACTCTGTGCCGTTCAGCAAAATGACCTATCCGCCGCTGAAGAAATTCTACAGTCAATGAATGATGCCACATTAAAAGAGCCGATGACAGCTTATCTGGCCTTCAAGATCGCCTTGAGACAAGAGGATGTCGACAGTGCATTGAGATGTCTAGAACAGATCAGCGCAGTATCTTCTTCGGATCCTAACTACTTGTATGCATGTTGTTTGGAAGCTCAACAAGCACAAGATAGGATTACTACAATCAAAGCACTGCAGCTCATTGTTGACAAGGACCAACTCCGTTCTTCAAACGCTATTCACCTCCCAGCACTATTACGAACGCTCATACGCCTCGAAATATCAGTTCTCAATGAAGAGCAAAAAGTTGATACCGATACCGTTACATTGGCCACAGATATCTGTAATATTTTCAAGGCCGGTAAGCCGTTGACCTGTCATGCTCACTCTTACAAATTTAACCACTTCAATAGCTGCCCAGGCGATAGAAACAGAGCGTCGAGATATTAAGAGCGAAAAACTATTTACCATCGACGAGTTGAACTGGTTCAGCAAAAATGCTTACAATCTTGGACTGGAAAATGCATTGACATGGGAAGCGCGTTATGTCATTGTCATCTTAGAATGTTGCCTCTCAATTATATCGAGCTATCCGTCAGACATCTCGTCTCAAATGGCGGCTGATATTTCATTGCGCGGCATGTTCTGCGATTTCATGATAGCTACAATGCTCCTCGCGTTAGCCCGTTCTGAGGATAACACTGAGCAACGGCTACAAGACTACCTAAATATGCGCCGCCACATACTGCACTTTCGCGAAGAATTAGAATCAAGATCGGATGCCCTAGATCAAGCTTCACGAGAAGATCTTCAAACGAAGCTTTCAACGCTCTTGGTCTTCGAGTTTGAAGCCGCTACTTGTCTTCAGTCATAGGATGACTTGAAAGGCATTGTCCTTACAGCTCAACCGGGACGAAATCCCTTGACTTACCAAGCAATGGCAGACTGCATCTTAAGATGCCAACTTGTTCCAAACCAGGGTATGAGTTTTCTCTCCTTCTTATTTCTTCAAAGCTTAACACTCAGACCTACTTTACTAGTCTTGTATCAGACGATGCGTGAGATTATCGATCAGACCTGGAAGCTAGAGCACTTTGGCTATGAAAAGCTAGCTAAGTATATGCGGTGTCTGCTCAAAGCCACCCTCCCAATGGAACACCATATTCCTTTGAATCTAATGGGCGAGATCTCCAATATGGCCAAAGAACTAGCAAACGTAAGCTCTTGAGTGGGAAAGAAAGGTGTACATCTAATCAGTTGACATTGTGCGTAGATGAATAAGGAGTTCCCACCTCTCGAACTAGAATGGATTACCGTTACGGCTTTCAATCATGGTGTTGACTTATATGGTGCCCATGAAGACGACTTGAGCAAAGCCTGGATCTCCCACGCGCTAACTATTGCTCATTATCTTAGAGACGATAATGAATTAGAAAAGCAGCTACAAGACAGATACACGAAACTCAAGTGGGACGAGGCTCAACCCACCAATTAGTCCTTGTTAGCCTCAACGCTATATGTTCATAACTAAAGTTCTACTATATAACTGCTGATGAATTGCTTATACTTTGTAGCCCTCAAATGATTAGCTAGAATAGTATGTGTATAGCTACATAATTTGAAGGTCAACTTTATATCGCGCGGCAACGGATTTCTAAGACGAATTATATCGTCTGGGAAAGCATATTTCTTCTACGGAGACTGATAAAGGGCCCTAAAAGACTGATTAATAGTGACGTCGTCATTCACTATCCATTGCTCCTATCCTTGCTTTCTCTTGTGCTAGAAAGGCCTCCTGTTCCCTAGCGCTCTTATCCAAGTCTAAGAAAAGCCAGAGACCAATCGCACTAACCAAAGTGAGTGCGAACAAGAAATAGAACGGCGCGCTATTATTGCTGTGACCCGGAGACGCATCGATGATGGCACTACTCACGAACGGGCCGATGAACGACGACGTCTTGCCGACGATGGTAAACAGCGAGAAAAACAGGAACTCGTGGCCCCTGGGCGTCACGGAGGAGATGATGATCTGCGAATACGAGTACCATTGACACACGAAGAGGCCGTAAAAGGCCTGGTACACCCAGATCTCCCATACGTGATGGAAGCCAAAGGCGTTGGTCCAGTTCCCGATCATGCCCCATCCGTCGAGCAGTATGATGCCCACCATGACGACATTGAACATTGTCTTCGCGCTGATGTTGTAGCGTTTTTGTAACCACCAGTAGACACCGATCCCGGTGCCTTGCGCTACGATGCCTACGATTAGGAGGTATGTTAGTGTTAATGTGTCGTAGGATACGACTTCGTTCTAGCGTATGGAGTTAGTAGTTGCTAGATAGGAAGAGGGTTTCAGCTCAACTTCAGGAGAGGGAACTAACCTGCAGCGTCGCGATGACGGTGACGGTCGTGTTCAGCGAGTCACCGAGCAGGAAATAGCCGACAAGATAGATTAGACTCTGCTTGAGGTGCCATATCTTGGTCAAAGCTTCCTTGAGCTGCCAGAAGCCGACGCTAAGAATATTCTTGCCAGGCGGTATCTTCAACCCGGGACGCTTCTTCTCGAGCAGAAACCACGGTATCGACAGCACGAGCCAAACAGCGGTCGCGAAGGCGATGAGGACGCTCAGACCCCAGTTGTTCGCCTCGACACTCGCGTTCACGTTCACGGCGAATAAGATGCCGACTATAACGGCGAGGATGATGACCCTGTGAAAAAGGGTTCACATGTTAGAAATTCTACGTGCCCACGGGTGGCTATCTGGCACCAGAGTAGGGGCGGCATCCCCAGGGCTTGTACCTGCGTACGTAGTATTGCCAGAAAAGAACTCCCGCTATGATGAGCCCAACAAATACAAAAGAAATCCACGGAATTTTACGTACTCGCCCAAACTCTGTATGCAAAAGGCCACATTGCTAAGCCTGCTCCGCTCCATCTCATCCTGGCGATCGTAGTCGGCCTGGCTGAGCTCGCCTTCGGCATACGCGCGCGCAGCCTCCTTCAGCCGGGGCGTGTTCCGCGCCAACGACGGGAAGGCAGCGGTCCAGTACGTCAGCGTGAGCTGGTAGCAGATGAGGCCCAGGATATACAGCGCGACGCCCGCACGCCAGCGCTCAGGGACATGGACGCCGAGCCAGGCGAAGCCGACGCCGAAGGCGACGACGGACCAGAAGACGAGCACCCAGCGCCGTCCGGAGCCGAAGTCGGCGTACGACCCGATGACGATGAACAGCGCCGCCTGGATCGCGAAGCTGATGCCGTTGGTCAACAGCACGATGCTGTTCACGTTGCGCTCGCGCCCCGCGAACCGGAGCAGCCCCGTGTCCGACGGCGCCGCCTGCGCGAGTAGGTTCTGGAAGGCCGTCGGGCCGAAGTTGAAGAGCGCCAGCCCGTTCGCGCCCACGTAGAAGGCGTACCAGGACCAGATCTCGCGGCGCGAGGTCTCGGGGACGTCGCGCGGGGCCAGGGCGGAAGCGACGATGCCGACGCGGATGTTGTCGTCGTCGTCGTCGTCCTGGTCTGCTAGCATCTTGGCGTCATTTCGTTGGGCCTCGGGACACGGGATTATGGCCGCGTCGGGGACGGAAGACATGCTTTGTGCGGAACCGGAATTGAACTATCTAGGGTGCTGTAGTGTAGGTAAGGGGAAATATTAGGTGGGTAGTAAGTATTACGGTTACTGTCTTGTACGTAACATATATACAACCCCGAATGCGCGTGCGTATTGTATGTATGTATGTATGTGTGTATGTACGAAGAACGTGAGATAGATAGATAGATAGGTAGATAGATGGCTTTGCTTTGTCTCACACAAGACATCATGTTCTTGCGCCATCTCGGCTAACGCACCCGGCATCTTTTCTGCGAAGATTTTTTTCCCAATTCGCGTACTGTACTTCGCCGTAACCCATCTATCTACCTAATCTATGACCCGTGATTAGAGGGCGGTAAGTAGCATAGATAGCGCACGGCAGTCCACAGTAGCGTAGGCTGGACAATTGGACCGACCGGATGCATGTGTTATCCTTGCTCGGATGATGGTAGATAATCGGGACAGGGATTGGTTCGGGGCCGGGCGCAACGCTAATATAGAGTCGGGTTAGCGGAGGAGATTCTCCTGCCTTCTTGGTCATACCAGAATTGGTGGGATAAGGGTAATAATGTAGGATGAGAATCGCGTTGTTTGGACGAAATTGTGATGATATATATCTACTATCCAGGAGTTTGTTCTATGTGTGGTCGATAATTGTTCCGGGAGGAAATGGTGAAAGTAGGTACCTAGGTAGATAGATGAAATGCTTTAAGACGGCGTAACGACTGACGTCACGAGATGCAGATGCAAGATGTAAGTAAGTAAACCCAGCGACGACTACGAACGACGAAGGAAATTTCTGTGTGATTGATGAAAAGAGCTTTTTGATCGAAATGGGGAAAACGCTCTTAACCTAGTGCTAAAGGTGGGTAGACGAGGGGAACGCGTGTATGGATAACGGTAGGCATCAATCACTATGGTTCCGCAGATACGGACGCCGGCGCACAGTCTACGGGAGTAATATCATCGGTCCGGGCGCGACGCCGAAGAAGTTTGAGTGGGCGAGCGGGCGGCCGGGCGGCCCGTTTGGCTGGTGCGGAATCTTGGGGTCAAAAACGTAAAGTAAAGAAGTTGATTTTTACCGAGGCTTCGGGGACCGGAAGACACTAAGCTTCCATACCGGAATCTACGGGGGCGGCATCACGAATGGGGTAGGCGTGAGAATTGGTCACGGTTGCGGTGTCATGGGTTTGTATAGCTTCGTTTTTTTCAAGAATCTACAACAAGACAAGTGCATAGTTATCTAGATACTTAAGCCTAGCCCTACCCGAGGCTCTCAGGGGAATAACCCATACCGGAGTTGACTGTCTTTGTATGCTAATTCAAGCAATCTTCTTCCTCTTAACGCCACTTATGTTGCCATACTACTACAGGTAGCTATAACGAGGACTGGTAACAGCGTTGAAGCTATTCGCAGTGCAATAGGCTGCTAGATCCTCAAACACCCTTGACTATCCAATTCCTTCTTGGCCTTGTTTGGCTGACGCCACATAAGATTGGTACGGTCTTTGCTAGCCCTCAAAGTCTGAGTACATGTCTCATGCTAGCGGGATCTGTATAACCTCATCATTGTTTTTGCTATGTCTTATAAAGGATCTTTCGCAAGGCATGCGCGCGTAGCGATTTGCATGTTCAGCCATAGATGCGTGTAACAGTAGCCGTTGAAATTTGCGGACTGTTAGGTGTAGTGTCGTTTCGAAGAGTCGCGGTCATCAACTCTTCATTTATCTACCTGCCTACCTATCTTCTTGACCCAGTACTGAATATCTCTTCAAGGAAAAGGATATTGCTCATTGTACCAAGCGACCGAGGCACTGAAATTCCTTTCGCAACGCGTAATCTTCCTGCCTTGCGGAGATTGCCGGATTGGCATGGAATCTGTCATACCTGCTAGACGACTTTGTTGCCACTCTCACGAGCATTGGCGTTGACGTCTAGGAGAGACGTGTAATGTAGTTCCGAGAATCCCGTTGTGACAAGGGATTGTTGCCACGACATGATGCGAAATTGTTGGATTTCTTGGCTAGAAATTCGCCGTCTCTCAGGAGATTCGTATAAGGGAGGCTTTCAGCAACGGGTGATTTCTACTGCATAACGGCTCGTTTGAGCTCCTAGTTTAGCTCCCACTCAATGATGCGAAAAGTGTTTGAGCGTCGATCGCTAGGCTTGGTATTGTCGGGATTGCCTGTTTGGAGAACTGGACTAACTTGTAGAGAGTGTTGACCTTCTCGCTGAGTTCTCATTGTGTAGAAAGTGAGTTGTTGTCCGTCTCATCTCATTTTGGAAGCATCATGACAATATCGAAGACTTTATTTCTGGGCAAAAGTTATTCATAGAAACACGAAGAAATTAGGGTGCTGCCATGAAATTGTCAATGCTGGAACTACCCGTCGCCGGCGATCTTGGTAATGCTATTCTGGTCATCCCAACTGCTTGGCTTTTCTCAGCTGCTGGAACGAGCTGGAACACCGCCGGTAGTACACTACTAGGTCGGCGTATCCAGTAATAAGTGGTACGCACTACCAAGTTACCTAGTCTGACCCAGCTAAGCTGGGGTACGGGGGTTACCGTTGGTGAAAGTCTACTTACTTAGCGTAGTGCAATTGTCGCTGTCAGGTTAATAATAGAATATATGGGTATACAAATCTGCGTGGAGGGGAGCCGCTATTGTGAACTATCTCTTCAATAACCGTGAAGAGTTGTATTCAAGGCGTGTTATCTCTGATACAAATATCAGTATATTGATTCGGTCATTGCTCTAACGTGAATTTCCCCTTCCTTCAGCCTCAAGGAAGAAGCGGAGGATGACAATGGTCAGATCTGACAGCCAAGAGAGCCAGCATATTAGAAGAGCACAGCTAATGTCAGCAGTATTTTTCAGTTGTACAGTGGAGAAATTAGCGCTGTGGCGGCTTGTGCCGAGTCGTCGCTCACTCACCCTGCTAATCTGCTAAGGTATCCTTCCCGTCGGCGAGGACCCTAACTCATACTTTCGTATAATCCACCTTACCAAGACCCTTACCAAGACGACCTCATATTTAGCTCCCCGTTTCCAAGAACTGGCTAAGAAAAAGCTGAGTCATTTAGAGCATAATTAGCTTAACGGGATTGAAGGCTAACGAGGGCCTTACGGCACCATGGCAGGAGACTAGGTTGGTCTCACGAAATAGATGAGTCGAGAGCCGCCTTGCCAAGTTGTAGTTGGCGACGCCATGTCTCGTAGAGAAATTGCTAATGGTATTGGCATCAGCATTGGCGGTGTAGGTAGGCGTCGCTAGAAACTAGTAATAGCTGGCATGACATGAGAACTAGATACTATTCACTACTTTACGCATAGCATGTGTATTTGTCATATTTGGTTAAAAGTGAAGCTCATTGAGTTCGTTAGGGAGACCTGATGATACCTATGCGCAAAAAAGTAATAGTCGGTAGTACGACATGTAGCCCAAAGTCATGATGACTCCGGCTATCCGATTTCTCCTTTTCCCTTTGCCCCTGTTGGCTGAACGCCAAGGTTTCATGAGGATGGTCTCTCGATTTGAGCCCTGCCGGCCCACGTTGACATGATGCTAGGGTGCCTACGGCATGTGATTAGGAGCACCATTACTTTGCTATGTACACTACGCTGAAACTCGATTAGACGCCTGATGGAAGAGAGACGGTATCTTCCGTCACCCAAGCAGAGGCCAAGCAGGTTGTACTTAGTGTATACAGCACGTGTGCATTGATGGGGATTCCTCTCCATTATCCCTACTACTCAGACGTACCAAGATCGAAATTCCCCATGTCATCCCGCTTTTTGAGAGTGTCCCACTCTTATTATTATCCCAAAAAGGCAGACAACGTTTTCAGGTGTGTTCCTGGCTTAGCTGCCACTCACCAGTGACTGGGCTGTTAACATAGCCTATCACCGGAAAGTACTTGAGCATGACTGTTTTCCTTATTATCTAGATCAAGCCATCAACAGCAATGAAAGCCGCTAAAGAAGCGTCGTTACCTGATGTATGTAAACAATGGAAAAATTGGTGATTCCAATTTGGCAAGCGATACACTAAACCAAACTACCTATAATAGCGCGCTGCATAGTCTGTCAACTAGCAGGCACTTAGATGGTAGGTGTGGACATGTATACTAAGTATGTATATGTGTATGTAAGCAAATGATCGTGGGTCGGCCGGGGAAAGTAGTGCGACGGGGATACTGACATCGTTCTAGAACAGCATGAGGAGCCGTCGAATAGGCACCTCACTCTGCGCTACTAGCCCATCTGAAGACCATCGCGTTGGACGTTGGACGTTGGACGTTGGGCGTTGGTTTGTTATTACAATTATCCCTTGACTCTATCTACAATAGATTTAGACGAATGTTGGCTCGCTTAACATAATCATTACTGTTCGAATGTGCATTCGACACGACAGAGCTTTCGTATACTAATTCTATTTGAGAAAGACTTCGCCGGTCCAGCACAATGGCACGATAGATTAGACTACATTAGCGCGTTCGCTCTTCTCGTCCGGGGTAGGTAGTAGATGACAGGCACATGTCCCACGTATGGTAAGGTGGTATACAGCACCTAACGTGATATACAACCGGTAGTTGGACATGAGCAACTCGTAAGTCAAGTCATCACACTGGGATTGCATCATCGTAAGGTCTAGAGATTGGTTCCCTCTGTTTGGAATTTAACTACACACCTACCCGATTCATCATGGCGTCTTCTAATATAACATGACGCTACCAAGGATGATGCCGAGGACTTGGGGTATCATCATCCTTGTGCGTAGAATACCACAATCTTGGGTGGTCTGACTGTCTATACACGGCAACGCACTTAGAGTCTCACACAGTAGTCATTTCTGATAGTGTTGAATTGAGCTAATGCTGATGGAAGAGGTGTGGTCTGCGCGGTGTTCTCCGGCCAAGCAACTGGGCAGTACTGTGTAGTGTACTACGTATGGTTGCCGGCAAAAGACCATGCAGCTTAGTGACCCAAGTATAGCCATCGTCGCCGTGATTGTCGTCGATTGTTGGCTGCTGATTGGGTTGCAAAGCCGCTATGTCACATTCTAGGCTGGGCAGAGGCTGGGGTTGGACGGTACACGAACCATGAAGCGATTGATATTAATAGACTTACCTAAGCCGCAAGGCTCGTCCATTATGCTGCTATTTGAATTAGAGCACAAGCTGTGTCCAGGTGGTAGATCGCCAAGGCTGATCCTGCTCACTACACTAGAGCCAGTTCGTTGTAGTGTTCCTATTACCGAATACCAGCCCATCATGCATTTTCGCCAACCATTTCCAAATCAGACAGGCCACTGACGGTCAGGGCTATCTAATTTTCCAAATACCCCATTTCAGACTGTGTTGGTTGTGCGGGAGGAGCCATTCGGCTTGTGGCGTCCAATCTAGACTCATTCATCTTGGGTTTACCAAGAGTTCAGACTTGAGACAGTCAGCATGGCTGAGAGTTGGTAAGGGGCACGATATAGCTTCAAATGTGTATATAAACACTCGTCCGGCCGACTTGATGATGTTGTTTTACCACCCATCACCGCATTCTACTTTCCTCTTCAGTCTTCTTCGTTTCTCATTCACTTTCTCTTAATTCGCCTGTACATTTCAGCGTTATTCATAATGAAGTTCCTTGCTATCGTCGCTTCTCTCGCCGCCATGGCCGAGGCCGCCTGCGCGCACCCTCACAAGCCTCACTACCGCACCACCAAGATGTTCGGTGTCGAGGTTATTGACACTGACATCGTCCGCGATGCCCGAGCTACTATCCGCAATTTCGATGGTTTCTTGTACAAGCACTCCATGCGAACATGGCTCTTCGGTGCTGCCGCTCTCAATGCCAACCAGACATTGAAGGACTCGGTCGATGTCGAGCTTCACGCCGTTTCCACTATCCTCCATGACTTGGGCTGGGATATGACCCCTGGCTCCCCTTGGATCTCACCGTAAGTAGCTCTCTTGATTTCAGCCTGCCCACAGCACAGCCTAAATCTTACGATCCAACAGTGACAAGCGCTTCGAGATCGATGGTGCCCTCGGTGCCGTCAAGTTCGTCAAGGGACACAAGGATGCCAAGAAGTGGGACGAGTACCGTCTTGAGAAGCTCCACGACGGTATCGCCCTACACGGCTCTCCTGGTCTTGCTGCTGGCAAGAACAAGGACGTTGCCAACATCTTGTCCAGCATCGCCTACGACAACCCCGGCTCGCGCAACCCCGCCATCCCTGAGAAGGATTACAACGCTATCCTCAAGGGTCTCCCCGCTGATGACATTGGATACGGTACCAACCTTACCTGGGTCTGGCTCGCTGAGACCAAGCCCGAGGCTACCTACAACACCATTGTCGAGCCCTTCGGAACTGCTGTAAGTGATATATACTTCATCTGGGCTTCACCTCAGCGTAAAGCAGGAATGCTAACTCAATGTAACAGTTCGTGCCCGGCTACAGCGCCATCGGCCACCGTGTCTTTGATCTCATCAACCCTGGCTTCTCTTCCCAGGCTTAGATTGGTGCAAAGCACGAATGGTGAATGCGGACTCATAAAGGGATTATTTTGCGGAGATGGTCGGTTCCGAGCAAGAGGTGTGGCATTTGACGCTCAATGCTGAATCAACCCCTCCTACTTTCGCGTACTATATTTTATAATTTTTTAACTGCATATTGAATAGAGAGGGATTTCCCCAGACATTAGTGCCATTTGTAATCTCGTGCTAATTGATAGCTCTGCCTATGACGTGATTGATCAAAGAAACGAATAATAGGGCTAATAAAGAAGGCTAGGGAAGCAAGCATTTCGGAATGCGCCCCCGACACTACGCTTCTTCGAGCTTCAAGCAACTACCAGCCCCGGTGCCACTCCATCTTCTACTGAACCATCCGATGATTGCAGTAGGAGGTCCGCCAATAATGGCCATCCGTGAAATCAGACAACTTGCCAGTTCTATTGGCCACGAACTTTCAACCCAAGATAAAGGAGGTATCTCATTCATACTTTGAGACATAGTCACTTCGAAGTGTATTCGCCGACTTCGCATTCATAGTCCGCGGACGGTGTGCCCCAATATGATGTGGACAAGTCATTGGGTTTCACCGACTCTCTTAGAAATATGGTCATCCTTCCGTTGCAACTCGAAAGACGAGCCGTCGACAAAGTCCTCACAGAACAACTACTGACAAGTGCTGCGTCTAATATCGGATTGCCGTTTCCATCTACAATCTAGATAGGAAAGCTCGTTAAGATCGTTATTCGTTACCATCAGAGAGCGACTGTGGATGTGAGGAGGTGATCCGTCCCGGGGCTAGAATGATACACAACTAGAAGAACCAGTTTTTTCTAAGTGGAACGAAAACCAGGAGAAAGAAATTAGACGATTATCAAGGGCTACGAGAGCTTCATAATCAAATCTGCCATGGTCCCAGAGAATATCCGCTTCTTCCGACTGTTCGCGACATGGATCAATCCCAGTACGCCCTGGGGGTAATTGATAGTATTCTTGGCAGCACAATTCTTCCAGGCCACCGTTGCAACACTGGTTCAACAGAGCAACGCGATAGACCTGCATATATTGCAGGAGTCTGTGCTAAAATACCTAGAGTATATTGTCAGCTGGACCGGAATAAATACCACCTTACCCCGAAGTGCTTCAACAAGACTCTGACTTGGACCCTAGGTTACTGCAACGAAAGTAGCTCCAGCTTATGATCACGGCTAGCAGATATCAGTTTTAATGTGACTTTCTACGAACATTGCTATTCAATACACATTGCTTTAGAGCCACCTCAGCCGGGTCTTCCATAGCAGCGGCGCCGTAGACGTACTCGGTAGTTGAGGATCTATGAGTATCTCGTCTTGGCATCGAATTCCCGACCTCCCCTTGTCGAATCCCGTTCCCGATTTGATCTAATTGGCCTCATTGCTCACCGATCGATGAAGCCCACAACACTTCCTTTGGCGTTATACAGACTGTACATACACGGGCCTCTCTCACACAAGGCGCTGTTCTAGCTAGGAAAGTCGTTGCATACGAACCTAATCAGGTTGAGAGAGCTCCATGAATCGAGTCCCATCCCTAACCTAACACGGTGATTAACTCGCAGACCCGCTAACCTAATGCCTACACCATACTAAACTAATGCGTGTATCTCCCGGAACTCCTCTCCGATGTGGATCACTTTCAAGGTTCGATTAAGCCGTTAGCAGATTGTAGTGGCCCTCTCCACTATTCAAGCATATCGTATTCCATCTACACATTCTCGTTGCTTCAGATGTCCATGAGCTATATAATTCCGTGAGGACGAGATAGCAACTGTATTCAAACCGCCATTTCGTCTCCACACGAAGAGAACAGGCGCCTACCACCTACATTTGCGCCTAGTAGATTCGCCATAAGGAGCCATTCAGGGGGTGCTGATGACTTGTCACGCACAGTAACATCAATCTTTCGTTCCAGCACATATAATTGAGTACCAAATCCCAGGCTAATATAAAAAATCGGCCTGATTGCCCGGTATCGGCTACCTTGCACGTCTATACCGGTACTACTTAGGCAACGGTCGGGGTGATCGTGAACTGTACCAAGCCCGCAACCGAAAAATATATGGTGCTCCATCCATCTCCGCGCTATTACCGGGCCCGGTAAATGACATCCGGCTGTATACCTATTGGGGATGCTGCTGCTCGACTGTTTCGACCGACACAGGTAGCTATCACGTCACGTTCGTGCTTCTTATAAATCAGCGTGCCTAGTGGGGATGCGAGATAGGATGCCACGATCGTCGATATCGGAAACCCACAAATCGCCCTTTGAAAAATGCACACAATCTACAATAACGATCAGGTGCTATTGGGTGCCATGGCGTTTGCCTATGGCTTGTGCCGCCCTTGCACGACATTTGAACGAGTTGTTATGTGCGGGGATGGTGACGGCTCTGACGACTCGAAGAGAGTAGAGAATTCGTGTTTTTTTTCTTTTGGAGATTCCACCCTCTTTCCAACGCTTGGAGAACGCACCCCTTCTGATCTACTGAAGGCTTGATATTAGCAACCCATAGAATCTATTATTCCACTTCTTGAAGCTGAGAGCACTCGGCTTGTCCTACACCAGCGCTATTCATTCTCTTGTGTCTTTTATCCTGTCAGTAACGGGGGCGAAGCTGCTCCATACAGCAACATGTCAGATTCAGAGTCGCTTGATCTACCTCAGTCGCTCGAGGAGGTCTCTACTCGGTTATCACGACGTTCCTCAAATGGAGTTTCGATGCAAAGAGAAGGGACCCGCGGCCAGGCATCAAATATCATCCGTATAATAAGTAACCAAGATGCAGAATATCGCTATAGGATCGAGGAAGCAGATAATAGAATCCAGCCGAATAAAGGATGGTCTTGCCATTCCATACATGACACAACCGAAAAGAAAATCATCTCGTGGGAACCAGATGACAAGGAGAACCCATATAACTGGTCAAATGTATGCACTGATCATAGTCAACCCTCTCCTTACTTTTTCGACATCGACTTACCCTCTTCCAGAAGCGCAAGCTCTCTATTTTCATAATGACTATGGCGGGTGTCATCAACAGTACCATGGGGAGTAGCTTGCCGAGTATGGCAATCCCGTACATGACTCAGGAATGGGGCATCACCTCAGACACACAGAAAGTCCTGCCCATCTCAACATTTCTGATAGGCTACGTTTTTGGGCCGTTACTATGTAAGCCTAAGGCACCCGCATCGAGAACGGGATTGAAAACTTCTTGCCATCGACCAAGTAGCTTACAGTTGCTATAGGGGGGCCGCTAAGTGAGCATTTCGGGCGCCGATATCTTACCATCATAACTCTGTCTCTATTCACAATATGGACTCTAGGCTGCGCCCTCGCCCCTAATTGGCCGGCTTTTCTTGTCTTTCGGTTTCTCTGCGGAGCCTTTGGTAGTGCTCCTATCGCTATCGTCACTGGGCAACTTGCAGACATCTAGTTAGTATCTTGCAGTCTCTTTATGTTTCAGGTTTAACAAAATGCTCGCTTCCTTATGCCATCGATTCCCGAGCACCTGTCTAGCATCCAAATCAACACTGGCTTCTAACATTTGGCTTTTATAGCAAGGATTTTGTCACTAGGGGAAATGCTTGTGAGTAACTTACCTTTGAGCCGTCTCTCTATCGTTTGTGACATTCAGAATCTTGAAGCCCCTTTTTGGCTCGCAAATGCCTCCCGCATATCATTTCAACGGTTACTAACTTAAGTGATGCAGTGGCATTCTTCATGGCGGTGAGTGTTATGATGCCATGGAGGATCGACCTTGCTGATGTTGTATACAGACGACTATTTGGGGGCCTCTCATAGCACCAATCATAGCGGGATTCTGCTCCACGACTATCGGTTGGCGCTGGTCCTTTGTAGGTTAATATTAGCATTTACTGTTTCCGTTTAGGCCGTCGAAGCCCTATAGACGCCTTCTCAAATGAGAGCCTTGTTACGAGTGCCTTTCCATGTCCCCAAACTCATCGGAGATGAATCTTACTAATACAAATGGGGCAGTGGATTGCTCTAATATACGCCGTCGTGACTCTCGTTCCGGTGATCTTTCTACTGCCTGAAACATACGCACCCGTTCTTCTGAGTCGGCGAGCTCAGAAGATTCGCAAAGCGGACCCCACAGCGCAAGTATACGCTGCTTTTGAATTAGAGGATAAAGACATCAAACAAGTCGTGACCAGGGTTCTAACAAGACCAGTTCGTATGATCCTGACAGAAACCATCGTGTCTTCTACCTGTCTCTACCTGGCTCTTGTATACGCTGTAAGAAGGCTTAATCTGTTGAATAGACTTCCCCTTTTCGTACTGACGCCTGATTTCATTAGATATTCTACATTTCTTTCGGGGCCTTTCCCATTATATTCCAGCAACTGTACGGACTATCACCCGGCGTGACTGGCTTGCTGTTCCTGCCCATCATTGGAGGCGTCATCTTAGCCCTCGGGACTTTCTTCGCTTGGGGCAGTTTCCTCCGCAAATCTAAACAGCGCAATCGCCCTTGGACAAAGAAAGAGGAATCCAACCGTGTCCCCTTAGCAGCTATCGGAGGACCATTGTTCGCAATTTCGCTGTTTTGGCTGGGTTTCTCGGCGAGGGAGGATGTTCATTATGCTGTCCCGTCTTTAGCGGGCGTGGGATTCGGCGTGGGCTATCAGCTGATATTCATGGGCATGCTCAACTACCTCACCGACGCCTACGAGATATTTGCCGCGAGCGCGAGCGCTGCATCCAGTTCCTCCCGATCTTATCTAGCGGTCCTACTTCCTCTCGCCACCACACCCATGTTCGACCAACTTGGTATAAGCGGATCCCTAAGTTTGCTAGGAGGCCTTAGTCTACTTCTGAGCGGTGTCCCGTTCGTTTTCCTGTGGAAGGGTGAGAGAATTCGCGCGGGATCCGCATTCTGTATCGCATTGAAGGAGGAGAAGCTCGAGATGGAAAGGAGAGCTAAGTTAGATTGGCAGAGACGGAACGTCGCGGACAGGATTTCTCAAGAGAAAGAGGAGAGCCCCTAGGAAAACGACGAGCCTACGAACCCCGGATGACCCTATGAACCGTCCACTAAACAAGGTCTAGCTATGCATGAGAATTGTGGGCTATACCGAACCTAAATCGAGCCTTGGAACACTAAAATCAAAGTACATATAGCAAATTATGTCTATAGTGAATAAATATAACGAATGGCCGAGTTGGTACGGCCTAGCGAAGCATCAATATACTTTCATCAGCGTTAATATACTTTCACAGCGTCGTTAGGCACCAGGGGTTCGATTCCCTCGTTGGTCGATATCAAATCTTTTGCTCTTTTCCACATTTCCTTGTCACTCTTCAGCAGATTTTTAATTTCTCGGCTGATCATTAACCCCTTAAAAGAATGTTCTTGAGAAGAGCGAAACATTATCTATAACAAGGGCAGAGATACTGGGCTTGGAACTGAGGATTCTGATTACAATGATCAACTAGGGCTGCATTAGTCCTTGACCAACCAACTCCTTCTCGGCTGTTGGTGGCTTGAGATGACTCTATATACAAATGATCTGCCAGCCCAGACCGCCTGGGTCTCTAGGGTCTGTTTCAAGAAGCGAAGTCTGTATAACCTCACTTTCCAATATTGCCCAATATTGCCTGCATGTCTTGGAAGGTCATGAACAGCCTGCAATGGTCCTTCGTACGGCCGAAGTGCAAGGCGAACTGCATTCTTCAACCGGCACAGAGGTTACACGTGTAACATTATCCAAGTGTCAACAGTGCAATATACTGTTTTTTTAGAGTAGATTTGATCTTAAACCAGGTACTGTGATATGGCAATATACTTGGAAAGACGACTGGAATGAAAAACTGGGTTGCTATGAGACAAGGTAACAGCTCATGCGCTTGTAAATATATAATGCCGATCCATTACAAGAACGAAATGTTGGTCTACTACTATCACCACCAGCAAAAACTCAAGTATGGTAAACAATGATTGCTATTAAACTCTATGCTATCTAATACCCAGGGTATCAATTAACCACCTACTAGGTATTCTTATTCAAGGAAACTAGAATCCTTCAATCCCTGTTTGAAGTAGGTACCAAAGTTAAGATCCATTTGAGAACCCTTGGCCAGAGCACACCCGTACAGAATTCGGACGCCTCGAGCGTCAAATTTCTGCTCTGCAAGGGAAGCAAACTTCTCAACTAATGGCTCCTTGTTGAGAAATCGTAGGCCCTTCATGATTTGTAGTAGTTCTGCAAAGTCATAAAGTCTCATATGCGCGTTCGTAAACGAAAAGTCCAGCCGCTCCAACGCGAGTTCGGTAACCTCGGCGATGCGCGCACCACTTACTATTCCCAGCTACGACTCGTTCTCGGCGGCGACGATGTGCGTCTAGGCGCATTGACGATGGAATTCCGCGTCTCTCTTTGCACCTGCGATTATGGCTCATCTCAAGTAGTCGTTTTAACAAATTGCGACACAACGACTATGTAAAGGGCAGAGATCTGGGCTTGGAACCTGATGCTACTCACAACATAATGATCAACTAGGGCTACATGAGTCCTCGACCAACTAACTCCTTCTCGGCTGTTGGTGGCTTGACTCGACTCTATATACAACTAGCCTGCCAGCCCTGACCGCCTAGGTCTCATTGGCTTGTGTCATGAAGCGAAGTCTGTACAACCTCGCTTTCCAATACTGCCTGCATGTCTTTGAACATCGTGAACAGCCTGCAATGGCCTTTTGTACAACCGAAGCGCAAGGCGTACTGCATGATCAGCTTGTACGTGTCTAACATACGGTATCTATATCACCAGATAATGCTAGTCATTACGCCGCAAAGGTACAGGTTTTTATTGCCTGATATCAATACCTACTGCGCCGCAAGGCTACAGTGTCTAGATTATCAGATATCGTTGCCTATTGTGCCGCGAGGCTATAGTATCATAGTCTGTGAACACCTATACCTTGGCAAGGAAGATTTGCTCGGGATCAGTCCGTGCAAGACTTAGGAGGGGAATGGCGAACCCCGATCTGTCGGGAAGCGAATGCTCGTTTCATATACTGAAGAGAATAGAAAATATTGTAAGCGAGCCTCGCTCGAAATGCAATCTCATAAGATTTCCCACTCCTCCAAACGAGTTGAATGATAGCGTTTATAATAGCTTTCCTAGTTAAGTATACTTAGGTATTGCATATATCGGTAGATATAAGCCCCTTTAGTAATAAAGGCTGCTTACTTCATTAAGTCAATAAGTATAATAATATATATAGCTGACTGACTAATTAAATAAAAAGTGATGAACACAAGCAATAGAGTTATTTTAAGGTAATTGAATAAGTGGTGCGTGAAAACAGATAGGGCCGAGTCGCTCTATAGCCCGTGCCTCATACAGCTAGCTTAAGCGTTCAGATAGCTTTTCACCGTATCACTCTTAACATGGTTTGTTTAGGAAACAGGCTGAGGCCTTCACAAGTATTCTGTGACAGGAGTTAGAATGCATACATGAACGTCAAAGACACGCTGAAAGCTACCCATACACTAGCTTGTACCGTCACTGTGTTGAGCAGAGAGGCTATGTCAGAAAGGGAAGGCGGTAATACTTACATTCCACATACTGGAATGCTAGGAATCTATATATAAAACCTTTATCTAGCCAAATAATTATATTATAATTTAAACTTCTATATAATCTAATAGGATTATATATATTACTTTTAATAAATTATAAGCCTAGACGTTTATTTAAGCGTATTTTTAGCTATTAAGGGTTAAAATTACACTTTATTTCTAACCCTCCATTATTTATAAATACAAAATAACAATATATATTAAAATTCCACTTTATTAATCCTATAAATAAAGATTACGTTAAAATATTATTACTTTAAATAATAATTAATAAAGCTAAGTTTTAAAGGCTAACTTAAAGAAATTTTAACCTATTAATTCCTTAAAACAAATAAAGGTTAAATTAATTATATATAATTAATTATTTAAAAATCCTTAATTTAACCTCCTCCTTTTAATAATTATAGGAATAATTATAATTATATTATTAATACTTAATAGTAAAAATATTATTAAATATTTATTATAACCTTTATAATTAAATATAACTTTAAATATTTAATATTATTTATTTTTTAAATATTTAAGCTTTTTCCTATTTTATATATAAAGTTTTAATATAGCTTAAATACCTTTTTAATTAAAAAAATATAAATAATTAAAATATTAATTTAAGTTTAAATTATATTAATTAATTACCCTTATCTTTACTATTATTATTAAAGGCATTTAAAATCTCTTTTTACCCCTTAATATTTAATAATTAAAATCTTTTTAATTATAAAATTAATATTCTACCTAATTATTAAACTTTAAAACTAATTACCTTAAAGGACCTTTTTATTAACCTTAACGCCTTCCTTTTTAATATTAATTTTTAAATTAAAAACCTTAATTTAAATTTACCCTTTATTTTAATTAAAAACTCTTAAGGTAACTACCTTTTAAACTCTTTCCTATTAAACGCCCTTTTAAAAGATCTATATTAATAATATATTATAATATTAAACTTTAAAAAAGAAATTAATTAAAAATTATTAATTATTACTTAACCCTATACTATAAAACCCCCTATAGCTATTAACCTATTTATTAAATTAATTAAACTAACCTTATTAACTATTATTACATTATCTATAATATTAATAATTAATTAAAATATTATTAAATAATATTAAAAAGTTTAAAAAGGTAGCCCTTTTTAATAGCTTAAAATAATAATTAAAATAAAATTAAAACATATAAAAAAAACTTAATATAAATAAATTCGTTTAAATATTATTAAAAAGGCTTTATAAAATAACCCTTTAATAAAAAGAAAAAAAAGGTAAAAAAACCTTCCTTATTAAAAAGGATAAATAATTTAAAAAATATAATATAATTAACGTTATAATTTAAAGTAAACTATTATAAAATACCTATTAATAAATTTAATTTATATTAATAAAGCCCCTTAATATATTTACTTTATTATAAAATAAATTATATTAAAATTATAAGCTTAAAGGAAAAGTTTAATTTATATAATATTATTAATAATAAAAAAAAATAATATTTAAATCCATTAATAATATTACTTAATTTACTATTATATTATAATAAATTTAAATAAATATAATTAAGTTTAATTTAGCTTTAGCTTAACTATATTTATATATTATTAAAAAATTTATTAATAGTTTTAAATTTAAATTTAACTTCTTTTTAATAACTTAAAAAATTAATACCTTTAAAATTCTAATTATTAATATAGTTAAAATTATAATATAAATAACAATTACCCTAAAAAAGGCAATTAATATAATATTATACTTTAAATAAAGTTAAAAGGAATAAATAATATAAACTACCCTTTTAACTATTAAAGCTAATCTTTTTTTATTTAAATAATAACTTAATAATAAAAAAAAGATATATTTTAATTATAATAAAATATATCCTTTTTTTTATTTTATAACTTACCTTAAACTTAAACCTTTAAATTAAAATAAAGATATATATTTATAATAAATAAAATAATATAAAAATAAAGCAAAAAAACTTAAAGGGGATAAAAATGTAAAGGAGGAAAAAAAAGTAAACTTTATTATACTTTTTACATCTTTTTAAAAATTACTATAAGCCCTATCTATTATTAAATCTCTTAAATATACTATTTTTATAACTTATTTACTATTAATAAATTAACCTATTTCTATTAACTCTATTAACGCTACATTTAACTTAATGTTTTTAATATTTAAAGGATTCGTATAAAAGTTACCTTAAGGTAATACTTCCTAAAATAAACCTAACATTAAAAACATTAACACTAAAGCTATAAAAAAACTCTTAAATAATATATTAAAGAATAATTATTTAAAAAAAGTTATAAAAGCTTTATTTATTATTATTAATAAAAATTAAACTAATAGCCTTATAAAAGTATTAAAAATAATATTAATTATTAATAATAATATTAATATTTTTATATTTTTAAACTTAATTAGCTTTATTAATTTATATATTATACTATACTTTATAACTATTAAAATTAATAAATTAATAATATAATTAACCTAATATAAAAATTATACCTTTACCAATATAGTTAATAGGATAAAAAAACCTATTATATTAAGAAATATAATCTATTACTTAATAATTAATATAAACTTAATCTTTATATTATACTTTATAAAACTTAATACTAAATTCCTCTTTTAAAGTAATAAAGCTTACGCTTTAAAGAGGAATAATATATTTTTAAAAAATATAAAATATAATAGCTTATATATAATTAATTAACCTAGGTTAAATATTAAAGCTATTACTACTACTTTTACTACTTATTCCCTCTTTAATCTTAAACTTATATTATAATATAAACGTTTTAAATATATTAATAAATCTTTAATTAAAAAATTAATAAATGCTAGATATATTAAGCCTTAAAGACCAACCTATATATATAAATACTATATTTAAATTAAAATAAAAGAAATACCTTACTTAAAAAAGCTTTAATAAAGCACCTACCTATTAGAATTATTATATATTAACATTATAAATATTCTTAAAGTAATACTTAAAGGTTATAAAGGCTTTATATATATTACTATTATATATTATAACTTTATAAAAATAATATAAATATTATTATTTAAAAGTAAAGGAAAATTTATTTAAGCTTTTAAATCTTTTTTTAAATATTATAAATATTTTAAATAAAGGTATTATATATTTATACTTAATAAAGCTAAAAAAAATACTAATAGGAAACTTAAATATATATATTAAAGTTAAAAAATCCAAATATTATTTATTACTATAGGGTAATATTAATAAGGTAATATTTATAAAAAAATAATAGGAATATATAAATCTATTATAATTCCTATAATAATATAAGCTATAAATAATAGAATATTATAAAAATATTAACCTATTATTACTTAAATAGCTTATTATATAATAATATATTAGTTTAATAATTAACTTAGAATATTATTATATAAGAAATAATATAGGTAAAGGCCTACCTATAATTATATAATAATAATAGGAACTAATAAAAAATATCTTTAATTAAATAAAAAAGGATTACTATTTATTAAATAAACCTTACTTTATAAAATATTAAGCTATTAAAATTAAAGTTTTTATAATTATATAATCCTTTTAAAAAATAAAAGGGTTATAAATATTAATAATATAAGCTTTTTTTAAAAAATCTTTTACCCTTTATTTAATTTAACTAAAATAATTAATAAAAAAAAATAAATTTAATAAAGCTTTAAAAATAAAACTATAAGAAACTTTAAAAAACTAAACGTAATAGAAGAATAAGAATTTAAAAGTTTTCCTTATACCAGATTAAAAGACTATATATTAACTTAAAAAAAAAAGATTAAACCCTATTATAATAAATATTATACTAAGCATTATATTAATTACTACATTAACTATTATTCTATATATTATACCTAAAGCTTTAATAAATAAATCCTTTAATAAAACTATTAAAAATTCCAATAATATTTTAAAGCTAAATAATAATAACAACCTTAACTATTAAAAAACGTTATTTAATAATATTAAAAATTAAAATGCTTTAAGTACTATATTTAATATAGAATTAAAAATTAATAATAGTAATAATAAAAGTATTAGGTTTAAAATATAGGTTTTAAAAGGGTATATAAGGCCTATATTATAACTTTATTATAATAATATATATTTTATAAATTATAACTATTAACTATTTACTTTTTATTTTATTATTATTGCTTTAAAAACTATTAATATAATTAAAATTATTAAACTAATTAATTATAAAGCTATTAAAAGAAGTTTACATTAAAATAAATAGCTAAAAGTAATAAGTAATAAATATAATTCCCTAATTAATAATATTACTTAGGATTTTATACTAATGTTATTTAATATAAAGGTATTATTTAAAAAGTAAATTTATAAACTTAAATAAAATAAATTAAAAAAAATAGTTAAATATAAAGCTAAATAAATAATTAAAAGATTTAAATAAAAAAATAGTATAAATTATAATAAAATGTTTATCTTTATAATTAAACCTATAAGCTATAAAATATTATTTATAATTATTATTACTTTAAATTTCGAAATTTATTAAATGGATATAAAGATAGTATTTTTATATAAAAAAGTATTAAAGGATATTTTTATTAAACAATTATTAAAGTTTATAAAGAACTTAAATATAATATATAAATTTAAAAAGGCCCTTTATAAATTTAAATAAATACCTTATATATAGTATAAAACGTTAGCTATATTTTTAAAAAGCTTTAAATTTAATAA